>NC_060184.1:77277160-77543430 GCF_021184085.1 Oncorhynchus gorbuscha | reverse complement strand
GTCCTGGCTAAATTTCGAATCTGGCCCTCGTACCATCACGGTCACCTAATAATCCCAGTTTACAATTGGCTCATTCATCCCCCTCCTCTCTCCTGTAACTATTCCCCAGGTCATTGCTGCAAATGAGAACGTGTTCTCAGTCAACTTACCTGGTAAAATAACGGATAAATAAAAATAACAAAAAAATAACAAAATAACAAACTCATAAATAAACTAAAAAAAGTTCTGGGACACTGTAACGTCCATGGGGAATAATAGGACCTCCTCCCAGCTGCACACTGCACTGAGGCTAGGAAACACTGTCACCACCAATAAATCCACTATAATTGAGAATTTCAATAAGCATTTTGCTACGGCTGGCCATGCTTTCCACCTGGCTACCCCTACCCTGGTCAACAGCCCTGCACTCCCCACAGCAACCTGCCCAAGCCTCCCCATTTCTCCTTCACCCAAATCCAGATAGCTAAAAATCTTGACCATTACAAATCAGCCGGGCTAGACAATCTGGACCCTCTTTCTAAAATTGTTGCAACCCTATCACTAGCCTGTTCAATGTCTCGTTCCTATTGTCTGAGATTCCCAAAGATTGGATAGCTGCCGCGCCATCCCCCTCTTCAAAGGGGGAGACACTCTAGACCCAAACTGCTATAGACCTATATCTATCCTACCCTGAGGTCTTCGAAAGCCAAGTTATCAAACAGATTATCGGCAATTTAGAATCCCACGTACCTTCTCTGCTATGCAGTCTGGTTTCCGAGCTGGTCATGGGTGCACCTCAGCCATGCTCAAGGTCCTAAATGATATCATAACTACCATTAATAAGAGACATTACTGTGCTGCCGTATTCATCGACCTGGCCAAGGCTTTCGACTCTGTCAAATCACCACATTCTTATTGGCAGACTCAACAGCCTTAGTTTCTCAAATGATTGCCTCGCCTGGTTCACCAACTACTTCTCTGTTAGAGTTCAGTGTGTCAAATTGGAGGGCCTGTTGTCCGGACCTCTGTCAGTCTCTATGGGGGTACCACAGGGTTCAATTCTCAGGCTGACTCTCTTCTCTGTAAACACCAATGATGTCGCTCTTGCTGCTGGTGAGTCTCTGATCCACCTCTACGCAGACGACACCATTCTGTATACTTCTGGCCCTTCTTTGGACACTGTAATTAACAACCCTCCAGACGAGTTTCAATGCCATACAACTCTCCTTCCGTGGCCTCCAACTGCTCATAAATGCAAGTATAACTAAATGCATGCTCTTCAATCGATCACTGCCCGCACCTGCCCGCCCGTCCAGCATCACTACTGTGGACGGTTCTGACTTCACCAATCCTAAATGAAATCTAGACTCGGCTTCCTATTTCGCAACAAATTATCCTCTCATGCTGCAAATCATACCCTTGTAAAACTTATTTATAAAATAGCCTCCAATACTCAACAAATTAGATGCAGTCTATCACAGTGCCATCCGTTTTTTCACCAAAGCCCCATATACTACCCACCACTGTGACCTGTATGCTCTTGTTGGCTGGCCGTCGCTTCATACTTGTCGCCAAACCCACTGGCTCCAGGTCATCTACAAGTCTCTGCTAGGTAAAGCCCTGCCTTATCTCAGCTTACTGGTCACCATAGCAGCACCCACTCGTAGCACGCGCTCCAGCAGGTATATCTCACTGGTCATCCCCCAAAGCCAATTCCTCCTTTGGCCGCCTTTCCTTCCAGTTCTCTGTTGCCAATGACTGGAACGAAATGCAAAATCACTGAAGCAGGAGACTCATATCTCCCTCAACTAGCTTTAAGCACCAGCTGTCAGAGCAGCTCACAGATCACTGCACCTGTACATAACCCATCTGTAAACAGCCCATCTATCTACCTACCTACCTCATCCCCATACTGTATTTATTTATTTATCTTGCTCCTTTGCACCCCAGGATCTCTACTTGCACATTCATCTTCTACACATCTACTATTCCAGTTTTTAATTGCTCTTACTTCGCCACCATGGCCTATTTATAGCCTTACCTCCCTTATCTTACCTCATTTGCACTCACTGTATATAGACTTTTTGTTTTCTTTTGTGCAACTGTATTATTGACTGTATCTTTTGTTTATTCCATGTGTAACTCTGTGTTGTTGTCTGTGTCACACTGCTTTGCTTTATCCTGGCCAGGTCACACTTGTAAATGAGAACTTGTTCTCAACTAGCCTACCTGGTTAAATAAAGGTGAAATAAAAATAAATTAACACACACATATCTTCAGTTTACATGCACACAAACACACACACACTATATTATTCACACACACACACAGTATAGTATTCACACACACAATATATTGTATTCACACACACTATAGTATACATGTAACCGATGTGAAATGGCTAGCTAGTTAACGGGGTGTGCGCTAATAGCGTTTCGATCGGTGACTTGACTCGCTCTGAGACCTTGAAGTAGTTGGTCCCTTTGCTCTGCAAGGGCCGCGGCTTTGTGGAGCGATGGGTAACGATGCTTCGTGGGAGGCAGTTGTTGATGTGTGCACAGGGTCCATGGTTCAGGGCGAGGAGAGGGACGGAAGCTATACTTCCCATAGTATTCACACACACTATAGTATTGACACATACACTATAGTATTCACACACACACACTATGGTATTCACACACACACTATGGTATTCACACACACTATGGTATTCACACACACACTATAGTATTGACACACACACTATAGTATTCAGACACACACTATGGTATTCACACACACACTATGGTATTCACAGACACACTATAGTATTGACACACACACTATAGTATTGACACACATACTATAGTATTGACACACACTATGATATTCACACACACACTATGGTATTCACACACACCATAGTATTCACACACACTATAGTACTCACACTATAGTATTCACACACTATTGTATTCACACACCCCATAGTATTCACACACCCTATAGTATTCAAACACTATAGTATTCACACACACTATGGCATTCACACACCATAGTATTCACACACACTATAATATTCACACACACACTATAGTATTCACACACACTATAGTATTCACACACTATAGTATTCACACACACTATAGTATTCACACACACTATAATATTCACACACACACTATAGTATTCACAAACACTATAGTATTCACACACACTATAGTATTCACACACGCTATAGTATTCACACACACTATAGTATTCACACACACTATAATATTCACACACACACTATAGTATTCACAAACACTATAGTATTCACACACACTATAGTATTCACACACACTATAGTATTCACACACGCTATAGTATTCACACACGCTATAATATTTACACACGCTATAATATTCACACACACACACACACACATCTTCAGTTTACATAGGATGGGCTTCTGGTTCTAAAGCAGGTGTAGATGGGGTTTGGGGACATAAACTTTAATGGGGTTTGGGGACACAAACTTTAATGGGGTTTGGGGACACAAACTTTAATGGGGTTTGGGGACACAAACTTTAATGGGGTTTGGGGACACAAACTTTAATGGGGTTTGGGGACACAAAAAATCTGAACTCATCATGAGGGGTCGTAGTTGTATGATAACATAGTACTATTAGAATACACTTCTACGTTTAGGAAAGTAGCTACAAGTACTATTAGAATACACTTCTACGTAGGAAAGTAGCTACAAGTTATAGGAAAGTAGCTACAAGTACTATTAGAATACACTTCTACGTTTAGGAAAGTAGCTACAAGTACTATTAGAATACACTTCTACGTTTAGGAAAGTAGCTACAAGTACTATTAGTAATAAGCAATTGTTAAGCAATAGCAGCATAACCACAAACAGCCCACAAAGCTCGCTTTCTTTGATGCACGCACAATCTTCCTAGTAAACACAGTCAACTTTGTTACCAGACAAAACTTGTCTTCTTCTTCCGACTACTAAACCATTCTGACCTCTGACCTGGGAGGGGATCATTTCTCCTAACATCCCTCCTAATAGAGACATACAACTTAGTGTCCTACCCAGTGTCTGAAATTAACTTTTGGCTCACCTGCCAAGGGGACTGGAAGATTTTAAAAAATCCACCAGGCATATCTTTTACCGACCAAAATAATAAATTGCCTTTTTGTTTCACATATACATTAATTTCAGTACATTTCCTTGAGATAAATTATTATGTTGGATACAAACTTAAGAGGCCAAGGCAAAATATGAAACCAAATTATTTAAATGTATTGATCCACTGTCACGCCCTGACCTTAGAGATCCTTTTTATTCTCTATTTTGGGTAGGTCAGGGTGTGACTAGGGATGGTAGTCTGTGTTTTATTTCTTTGTTTGCCTGGTATGGTTCCCAATCAGAGGCAGCTGTCTATCGTTGTCTCTGATTGGGGATCATATTTAGGCAGCCTTTTTCCCTCCTGTTGTTTGTGGGATCTTGTTCTTGTGTAGCTGCCTGTGAGCAGAGCCAGAACGTCATGTTTTGTTTTCTTCTGTATTGTTTTTTGGTGAGTTTCATATTTATTAAACATGTGGAACTCTAAGTACGCTGCGCCTTGGTCCATTCATTCAGTGATTCGTGATCATCAACGGTTAATCAAATCAAGTTTATTTGTAGAGCACATTTAAAAACAACTGCAGTTGACCAAAAGTGCCCTACAGAGTGCAAAAACACCAAACAGCTGGCACACAATGAAATAAACCAAGCATATCAGATACAATGAATAAGAGACCATATACTGTAAGTCCAAACAGGGCAGCAACAATGGTAAGATACATATAACTGGTGCTCTCCTGATATAAAGGAGAAACAGGGAAGCAGGTCTATAAATACTTTACTTTGAGTAGAAATACCCTGATAAAATATAGGTAAAGTAGTGATTTATCAGATGCTGGATAATTTTGGCTGTGGCTAGATTTAATGTCCCAGCCTAAATACAACTGAAGAAATCTTGGAACTCAAAATTCTACTGAAGTATTTGCTATTAAATGTACTTAGGGATCAAACAAATGTACGGACCAGCTTTGTGCCACACAGGACCCCTACACCGGCATCCTGGAACCTGTCACTTGACAGTCTCCACTAGCCTGTCAAGTGTGTTGTCCTGTGAGGTGACGAGGTCTTGCTGTCACCTCTGGTCAGCGAAATACCCTCATATCTGCTGGCCATTGTGACCTTCATCATGGGTCTCTGATGACAACAGGCTCATCTTACCATCCTTTCAGAATGTTCCTTTACAACACAATCTCACTCCCACTCTCTTATTGAGGTAGTCCTTTCTCTTAATTCTCTCAAGGTAAGTATTTCTTATTGCAGCTTAAATAAACATACCTGGTTTTGTACATCTTAAGTACTGCCTGTGTTGAGCACAAGGAGCTGTGGGCTTCTGCTATGGTGATGGTGGACCTCTGCAGACAGGCGGATAGGTTGCTATGGTGATGGTTGACCTCTGCGGACAGGCGGACAGGTTGCTATGGTGATGGTGGACCTCTGCAGACAGGCGGACAGGTTGCTATGGTGATGGTGGACCTCTGCAGACAGGCGGACAGGTTGCTATGGTGATGTTGGACCTCTGCAGACAGGCGGATAGGTTGCTATGGTGATGGTTGACCTCTGCAGACAGGTGGACAGGTTGCTGTGGTGATGGTGGACCTCTGCGGACAGACGGTCAGGTTGCTATGGTGATGGTGGACCTCTGCAGACAGGCGGACAGGTTACACAGGTGTGTTAGTGTGTCATGCAGGAAGCCACAGAAGCCGATAACAACAGCCTCCCTCGCAGTACTGTAGTATTTCCTGGCCTTGGCCTGCTGGACACCTGGGATATTTTGGGCATCAACAGATTGAACCTAAAATACAGAAGGAACAAAGACATACAAATAGACAATTAATTGCTGTCCGGAAAAAAAGCAGTTAGATATGACACATTTTTTCAGTGAATAAAGCATTGAAACATGATGTTACAAGTTGTAACTGTTTGTTATTTACTGGACTTTTGTCAATTGTTATTTACTGGACATTACTTATTGATGATGAATTTTGGAGTACTTAACATAGTAATCTAGAGCCACTACCTGTTCCAGGTGCTGGACAAGCCCCTGGTAACCTCACAGGAAGGGGTCCAGTGCACGCAATAGGTGTCCTACCCATCGGGTCCAGCCTGGTGGGCACCAGTGGTGTGTGCCCAAGAGCCTGGAAGCTGTTTACCAGGTTTGCCTGTTCAGCGGACTGCTGTGGTAGAAAGTGTAGAGCCCACTGAGGAGGTCTTCTACTGTCTGAAACATCACGTTGGACCGGATGGCATCAGAAAAAGGTCAGTTCAAGGCGGTTTGCCATACAGGGGATGTCAATGATGTTGGGCCCTGTTCCCCTTCAGCCAGCTGACCACACCATTCTTGGCTCCGGTCATCACAGCAGCTCCATCTGTTCCCAGAGCGACCAACTTGCTCCCCCACTCATCACACACTCCCTCCATGATGGCTCTGATGACCCCACTCATCACACACTCCCTCCATGATGGCTCTGATGGCCCCACTCATCACACACTCCCTCCATGATGGCTCTGATGACCCCACTCATCACACACTCCTCTCCATGATGGCTCTGATGGCCCCACTCATCACACACTCCCTCCATGATGGCTCTGATGGCCCCACTCATCACACACTCCCTCCATGATGGCTCTGATGGCCCCACTCATCACACACTCCCTCCATGATGGCTCTGATGGCCCCACTCATCACACACTCCCTCCATGATGGCTCTGATGACCCCACTCATCCACACTCCCTCCATGATGGCTCTGATCGCCCCACTCACTCCCTCCATGATGGCTCTGATGGCCCCACTCATCACACACTCCCTCCATGATGGCTCTGATGGCCCCACTCATCACACACTCCCTCCATGATGGCTCTGATGGCCCCACTCATCACACACTCCCTCCATGATGGCTCTGATGGCCCCACTCATCACACACTCCCTCCATGATGGCTCTGATGGCCCCACTCATCACACACTCCCCTCCATGATGGCTCTGATCGCCCCACTCATCACACACTCCCTCCATGATGGCTCTGATGGCCCCACTCATCACACACTCCCTCCATGATGGCTCTGATGGCCCCACTCATCACACACTCCCTCCATGATGGCTCTGATGACCCCACTCATCACACACTCCCTCCATGATGGCTCTGATGGCCCCACTCATCACACACTCCCTCCATGATGGCTCTGATGACCCCACTCATCACACACTCCCTCCATGATGGCTCTGATGGCCCCACTCATCACACACTCCCTCCATGATGGCTCTGATGACCCCACTCATCACACACTCCCTCCATGATGGCTCTGATCGCCCCACTCATCACACACTCCCTCCATGATGGCTCTGATCGTGCTGTTTATGTGTGTCACGTCTGCCTTCTCAACTGACTTGACGCCAACAAACTTCGACTCGATCTTGCCCTTGTGACAGAATCTGACAAACTATATCCTCCTCTTTCACAGAACTGTGACACGATGGAGAGACATTTGGTGTTTTTCAGATTTTCTCTGATGTTGCTTCTCTCCACCTCTGCAATATGGTGCATAAACTCTTCGGCCTGCTTCTCATTTCTATATGTTGAGCCCACAGCGAACTACAAAAATAATACATCTAATTAATTCAATAATAATTAAATATACAATCATGTTATCCAATATAGCTGGTAGTTGATTGTGCTAAATTAGCCTTCTACCCTTTGATTACTTAAGGATCAACACTATAAGGCCGGTAAAGTCATTTGTGTCACAATGCTTTAAAATGTAAACAGCATCTGGAGACAAACATTGAAATAGAATGTTACAGAGCCATAGGAAAGCATGGAGATCCATGTCAGCATCAGTAGGCCTATAATGTTATGGTATTTGTCATGCAGGTGAAAGAGGACCCAAAAGCGACTTGGCGAAAACAGAGTCTTTAATCCAGTAAAGTGAATACAAACAAAAAAACACAACTTTCACTCGAAATGACGAGGACAAACTGGAGACTCGATCTTGAACAGCAGGTGAACAGCAGGTTGCCTCGGGAAGACACTCGAACCAGACAGACTCAGACACCTGCTCACCACGCAGCATCTGAGGAAAACACGACACGACAGGGCGATACACAATCACAGCACGGTGAATTCTAAACAAGGAACCGACAGGACAGGAACGGAACACAAAGGAAGAAATAGGGACTCTAATCAGGGGAAAGGATCGGGAACAGGTGTGGGAAGACTAAATGATTGATTAGGGGAATAGGAACAGCTGGGAGCAGGAACGGAACGATAGAGAGAAGAGAGAGCGAGAGAGTGAGAGAGGGAGGGGGAGAGAGAGGGATAGAAAGAGGGAAAGAACCTAATAAGACCAGCAGAGGGAAACGAATAGAATGGGGAGCACAGGGACAAGACATGATAATAAATGACAAACATGACAGTACCCCCCCACTCACCGAGCGCCTCCTGGCGCACTCGAGGAGGAATCCTGGCGGCAACGGAGGAAATCATCAATGAGTGAACGGTCCAGCACGTCCCGAGACGGAACCCAACTCCTCTCCTCAGGACCGTAACCCTCCCAATCCACTAAGTATTGGTGACCCCGTCCCCCGAGAACGCATGTCCATGATCTTATGTACCTTGTAAATAGGTGCGCTCTCGACAAGGACGGGAGGGGGGAGGGAAGACGAACGGGGGTGCGAAGAAAGGGCTTAACACAGGAGACATGGAAGACAGGATGGACGCGACGAAGATGTCGCGGAAGAAGCAGTCGCACAGCGACAGGATTGACGACCTGGGAAACACGGAACGGACCAATGAACCGCGGAGTCAACTTACGAGAAGCTGTCGTAAGAGGAAGGTTGCGAGTGGAAAGCCACACTCTCTGGCCGCAACAATACCTTGGACTCTTAATCCTGCGTTTATTGGCGGCTCTCACAGTCTGTGCCCTGTAACGGCAAAGTGCAGACCTCACCCTCCTCCAGGTGCGCTCACAACGTTGGACAAACGCTTGAGCGGAGGGAACGCTGGACTCGGCAAGCTGGGATGAGAACAGAGGAGGCTGGTAACCCAGACTACTCTGAAACGGAGATAACCCGGTAGCAGACGAAGGAAGCGAATTGTGAGCGTATTCTGCCCAGGGAGCTGTTCTGCCCAAGACGCAGGGTTTCTGAAAGAAAGGCTGCGTAGTATGCGACCAATCGTCTGATTGGCCCTCTCTGCTTGACCGTTAGACTGGGGATGAAACCCGGAAGAGAGACTGACGGACGCACCAATCAAACGACAGAACTCCCTCCAAAACTGTGACGTGAATTGCGGGCCTCTGTCTGAAACGGCGTCTAACGGGAGGCCATGAATTCTGAATACATTCTCGATAATGATTTGTGCCGTCTCCTTAGCGGAAGGAAGTTTAGCGAGGGGAATGAAATGTGCCGCCTTAGAGAACCTATCGACAACCGTAAGAATCACAGTCTTCCCCGCAGACAAAGGCAGACCGGTAATGAAGTGTCTAGGGCGATGTGAGACCATGGTCGAGAAGGAATGGGGAGCGGTCTGAGACGACCGGCAGGAGGAGAGTTACCCGACTTAGTCTGCGCGCAGTCCGAACAAGCAGCCACGAAACGGCGCGTGTCACGCTCCTGAGTCGGCCACCAAAAGCGCTGGCGAATAGACGCAAGAGTGCCTCGAACACCGGGATGACCAGCTAACTTGGCAGAGTGAGCCCACTGAAGAACAGCCAGACGAGTGGAAACAGGAACGAAAAGGAGGTTACTAGGACAAGCGCGCGACGCAGTGTGCGTGAGTGCTTGCTTAACCTGTCTCTCAATTCCCCAGACTGTTAACCCGACAACACGCCCATAAGGAAGAATCCCCTCGGGATCAGTAGAAGCCACAGAAGAACTAAACAGACGGGATAAGGCATCAGGCTTGGTGTTCTTGCTACCCGGACGGTAAGAAATCACAAACTCAAACGAGCGAAAAACAACGCCCAACGAGCTTGACGGGCATTAAGTCGTTTGGCAGAACGGATGTACTCAAGGTTCTTATGGTCTGTCCAAACGACAAAAGGAACGGTCGCCCCCTCCAACCACTGTCGCCATTCGCCTAGGGCTAAGCGGATGGCGAGCAGTTCACGGTTACCCACATCATAGTTGCGCTCAGATGGCGACAGGCGATGAGAAAAATAAGCGCAAGGATGAACCTTATCGTCAGACTGGAAGCGCTGGGATAGAATGGCTCCCACGCCTACCTCTGAAGCGTCAACCTCGACAATGAATTGTCTAGTGACGTCAGGAGTAACGAGGATAGGAGCGGACGTAAAACGTTCTTTTAGAAGATCAAAAGCTCCCTGGGCGGAACCGGACCACTTAAAACACGTCTTGACAGAAGTAAGAGCTGTGAGAGGGGCAGCAACTTGACCGAAATTACGAATGAAACGCCGATAGAAATTGGCGAAACCTAAAAGCGCTGCAACTCGACACGTGACCTTGGAACGGGCCAATCACTGACAGCTTGGACCTTAGCGGAATCCATCTGAATGCCTTCAGCGGAAATAACGGAACCGAGAAAAGTAACGGAGGAGACATGAAAAGAGCACTTCTCAGCCTTTACGTAGAGACAATTCTCTAAAAGGCGCTGTAGAACACGTCGAACGTGCTGAACATGAATCTCGAGTGACGGAGAAAAAATCAGGATATCGTCAAGATAGACAAAAACAAAGATGTTCAGCATGTCTCTCAGAACATCATTAACTAATGCCTGAAAAACAGCTGGCGCATTGGAGAGACCGAACGGCAGAACCCGGTACTCAAAATGCCCTAACGGAGTGTTAAACGCCGTTTTCCACTCGTCCCCCTCTCTGATGCGCACGAGATGGTAAGCGTTACGAAGGTCCAACTTAGTAAAGCACCTGGCTCCCTGCAGAATCTCGAAGGCTGATGACATAAGGGGAAGCGGATAACGATTCTTAACCGTTATGTCATTCAGCCCTCGATAATCCACGCAGGGGCGCAGAGTACCGTCCTTCTTCTTAACAAAAAAGAACCCCGCCCCGGCCGGAGAGGAAGAAGGCACTATGGTACCGGCGTCAAGAGACACAGACAAATAATCCTCGAGAGCCTTACGTTCGGGGAGCCGACAGAGAGTATAGTCTACCCCGAGAAGGAGTGGTCCCCGGAAGGAGATCAATACTACAATCATACGACCGGTGAGGAGGAAGGGAGTTGGCTCGGGACCGACTGAAGACCGTGCGCAGATCATGATATTCCTCCGGCACTCCTGTCAAATCGCCAGGTTCCTCCTGAGAAGTAGGGACAGAAGAAACGGGAGGGATGGCAGACATTAAACACTTCACATGACAAGAAACGTTCCAGGATAGGATAGAATTACTAGACCAATTAATAGAAGGATTATGACATACTAGCCAGGGATGACCCAAAACAACAGGTGTAAACGGTGAACGGAAAATCAAAAAAGAAATAGTCTCACTGTGGTTACCAGATACTGTGAGGGTTAAAGGTAGTGTCTCAAATCTGATACTGGGAAGATGACTACCATCTAAGGCGAACATGGGCGTAGGCTTCTCTAACTCTCTGAAAGGAATGTCATGTTTCCGAACCCATGCTTCGTCCATGAAACAACCCTCAGCCCCAGAGTCTATCAAGGCACTACATGTAGCACCCGAACCGGTCCAGCGTAGATGGACCGACAAAGTAGTACAGGATTTTGATGGAGAGACTTGAGTAGTTGCGCTCACCTGTAGCCCTCCGCTTACAGATGAGCTCTGGCTTTTACTGGACATGAATTAACAAAATGTCCAGCAACTCCGCAATAGAGGCACAGGCGGTTGGTGATCCTCCGTTCCCTCTCCTTAGTCGAGATGCGAATCCCTCCCAGCTGCATGGGCTCAGTCTCTGAGCCAGAGGAGGGAGATGGTTGCGATGCGGAGCAGGGAAACACCGTTGATGCGAGCTCTCTTCCACGAGCCCGGTGACGAAGATCTACCCGTCGTTCTATGCGGATGGCGAGAGCAATCAAAGAGTCCACATCTGAAGGAACCTCCCGGGAGAGAATCTCATCCTTAACCACAGCGTGGAGTCCCTCCAGAAAACGAGCGAGCAGCGCCGGCTCGTTCCACTCACTAGAGGCAGCAAGAGTGCGAAACTCAATAGAATAATCCGTTATGGACCGTTCACCTTGGCATAAGGAAGCCAGGGCCCTAGAAGCCTCCCTACCAAAAACTGAACGGTCAAAAACCCGAATCATCTCCTCTTTAAAGTTCTGGAACTTGTTAGAGCAATCAGCCCTTGCCTCCCAGATAGCTGTGCCCCATTCTCGAGCCCGGCCAGTAAGGAGTGAAATGACGTAAGCAACCCGAGCTCTCTCTCTAGAGTATGTGTTGGGTTGGAGAGAGAACACAATCTCACACTGTGTGAGAAAGGAGCGGCACTCAGTGGGCTGCCCGGAGTAGCAAGGTGGGTTATTAACCCTAGGTTCTGGAGGCTCGGCAGGCCAGGAAGTAACAGGTGGCACGAGACGTAGACTCTGGAACTGTCCAGAGAGGTCGGAAACCTGAGCGGCCAGGTTCTCCACGGCATGGCGAGCAGCAGACAATTCCTGCTCGTGTCTGCCGAGCATGGCTCCTTGGATCTCGACGGCAGTGTAACGAGCGTCTGAAGTCGCTGGGTCCATTCCTTGGTCGGTTCCTTCTGTCATGCAGGTGAAAGAGGACCCAAAAGCGACTTGGCGAAAACAGAGTCTTTAATCCAGTAAAGTGAATACAAACAAAAAACACAACTTTCACTCGAAATGACGAGGACAAACTGGAGACTCGATCTTGAACAGCAGGTGAACAGCAGGTTGCCTCGGGAAGACACTCGAACCAGACAGACTCAGACACCTGCTCACCACGCAGCATCTGAGGAAAACACGACACGACAGGGCGATACACAATCACAGCACGGTGAATTCTAAACAAGGAACCGACAGGACAGGAACGGAACACAAAGGAAGAAATAGGGACTCTAATCAGGGGAAAGGATCGGGAACAGGTGTGGGAAGACTAAATGATTGATTAGGGGAATAGGAACAGCTGGGAGCAGGAACGGAACGATAGAGAGAAGAGAGAGCGAGAGAGTGAGAGAGGGAGGGGGAGAGAGAGGGATAGAAAGAGGGAAAGAACCTAATAAGACCAGCAGAGGGAAACGAATAGAATGGGGAGCACAGGGACAAGACATGATAATAAATGACAAACATGACAGTATTTTTACACTATTTTGAGGTGAACCAAAGCTTATCAAGAGATGAGAAATAACCTCCAATGCTGGACCACGTCTGTTAATTAAATAGACTTGAAAAAACTAGCTACAAAAGTACTAGTCTAGCTACAGGACGAACAACATTTTCACTTACTCACACATCCACTCCAAGTCAGAAAGGGGTCTCGCCTTCTTGCCAATGGCATGTACAGTCCTAAACAGTATGTTCCTCTTCATGCTGGTCTGCTCAGACATTGCCATTAGTGCCCTCACACCTCCGATTGAACCCGGAACACAGACAAGCAAGCAATGTGACCCTTGCTGTGTTCATGGTCACGAATGTTCTCCAGCTTCGTTGTTTTATTTTTGATGACAAATGAGTTGTATTTGCTTTTATCTTTAGCATACTGGCGACACACAGAACAACTCATCACCACAGCCTCAGCATCATACTGTAGCCAGCCTCTTGAGACTCCTTTATCTCCAAACCTCCATTTCTCACAAAAAGTTTTTTTTTTTTTATGTGATTCGTCCTCCTTTTCGTCAGTGGGTTTTCGTTTCAAAGTCTGGCTTACTCCAGGTAAATGTCACTACTTAACAGCTATTTAATGAATGGTAGCTAACAGCAGACCCGTGGCAAGTGAGCTGTGTCGAGTAGCTGATATCCTGTGCGGTTAACAGTGCTGCGAAAAAAGGAGCATGAGAGATGGTCTGTAGTAGGCTGGCAAACATGAGTCGTTTCCTCAAATCTGGCCATCATGCCAGATTTCTAATTTACTATTTTGGTACGAACATTTACCCGCCAGTGTGGAGGATAGCCTTCTGAGATTTACACGCCAGTGTGGAGGATAGCCTTCTGAGATTTACACGCCAGTGTGGAGGATAGCCTTCTGAGATTTACACGCCAGTGTGGAGGATAGCCTTCTGAGATTTACACGCCAGTGTGGAGGATAGCCTTCTGAGATTTACACGCCAGTGTGGAGGATAGCCTTCTGAGATTTACTCACCAGTGTGGAGGATAGCCTTCTGAGATTTACTCACCAGTGTGGAGGATAGCCTTCTGAGATTTACTCACCAGTGTGGAGGATAGCCTTCTGAGATTTACTCACCAGTGTGGAGGATAGCCTTCTGAGATTTACTCACCAGTGTGGAGGATAGCCTTCTGAGATTTACTCACCAGTGTGGAGGATAGCCTTCTGAGATTTACTCGCAAGTGTGGAGGATAGCCTTCTGAGATTTACTCGCCAAAAGGAAAATCTATCCCCATTTATCCCCATTATCTATCTCTATCCCCATTATCCCCAATCTATCCCCATCTGTCCGTCTCCCAGTCCTACCAATCCATCTGTCCGTCTCCCAATCCTACCAATCCATCTGTCCGTCTCCCAGTCCTACCAATCCATCTCTCCGTCTCCCAGTCCTACCCATCCATCTCTCTGTCTCTCACTCCTACCCCTTCCATCTGTCCATCTCCCAGTCCTACCAATCCATCTCTGTCTCCCAGTCCTACCAATCCATCTGTCCATCTCCCAGTCCTACCCATCCATCTGTCCGTCTCCCAGTCCTACCAATCCATCTCTGTCTCCCAGTCCTACCAATCCATCTGTCCGTCTCCCAGTCCTACCAATCCATCTGTCCGTCTCCCAGTCCTACCCCTTCCATCTGTCCATCTCCCAGTCCTACCAATCCATCTCTGTCTCCCAGTCCTACCAATCCATCTGTCCATCTCCCAGTCCTACCCATCCATCTGTCCGTCTCCCAGTCCTACCAATCCATCTCTGTCTTCCAGTCCTACCAATCCATCTGTCCGTCTCCCAGTCCTACCAATCCATCTGTCCGTCTCCCAATCCTCCAATCCATCTGTCCGTCTCCCAGTCCTACCAATCCATCTCTCCGTCTCCCAGTCCTACCCATCCATCTCTCTGTCTCTCACTCCTACCCATCCATCTCTCTGTCTCTCACTCCTACCATCCATCTCTGTCTCCCAGTCCTACCAATCCATCTGTCCATCTCCCAGTCCTACCCATCCATCTCTCCGTCTCCCAGTCCTACCCATCCATCTCTCTGTCTCTCACTCCTACCCATCCATCCATCTGTCTGTTTATCATTACATTGATTCATCCATGGTGTTTTCTGTTCGACCATTCACACCATAGTTGTTTGACCTTGTAGAAGTGTTATTTCTTGTCGTGCTGGTTCCACTGGTGTCATGATTGAGATGTGGCGTGTTTCATGTCCGACAAGGTTTTTCTTCTCTACATGGGTTTCCAGGTAGGGTTTCTATGAACTACTATATGCTACGATGTGGCACCCTGGGTTACTGTTCATCTAACCATCTCACCACAGCCCTCACCACCGCCGTTTTCATAGTGACAGGACGTAAAGAGGGAAAGGCAGCCTGTATTTGTATCAGCAGGGTGTCTGATACCTGTGGAGAGTAAAGGCTGAGGAGGGTCTGCAGGACTACAAGTTCCACGAAACCCTTGAGAAGAGATTAATGTGACGGCAACTGGGAAATGTAGTTTTCTCGCTAACATGGACATGGGAGAGAGAGAGAGAGAGAGAGAGAGAGAGAGAGAGAGAGAGAGAGAGAGAGAGAGAGAGAGAGAGAGAGAGAGAGAGAGAGAGAGAGAGAGAGAGAGAGAGAGAGGCAAAGACGCAGAGAGAGAGAGGCAGAGCGAGTGAAATGCAGAGCGAGAGGCAGAGAGAGCGAGAGAGAGAGGGAGGTTGCAGAGTGAGACAGGAAGAGAGAGAGAGGGAGAGAGAGAGAGATGCAGAGCGAGAGAGGCAGAGCGAGAGAGAGGTTGCAGAGCGAGAGAGGAAGAGAGAGCGTGAGAACAAGTGAGAGAGAGGGGTGGCAGGAGAGAGAGAGGGGTGGCAGGAGAACGAGAGAGAGAGAGAGACAGAGGGGCAGAGCGAGAGAGGGACAGGCAGAGAGAGAGAGGCAGAGAGAAAGAGACAGAGGCAGAGAGAGGCAGAGAGAGAGAGAGAGAGAGGCAAAGAGAGAGAGAGAGAGAGAGAGAGAGAGAGAGAGAGAGAGAGAGAGAGAGAGAGAGAGAGAGAGAGAGAGAGAGGGGGAGAGAGAGAGAGAGGGGGCAGAGCGAGAGAGAGAGAGAGAGAGAGAGAGAGAGAGAGAGAGAGAGAGAGAGAGAGAGAGAGAGAGAGAGAGAGAGAGAGAGAGAGAGATCGAAAACGAGAGAGAGAGATCGAAAGAACAAGAGAGAGGGTTGGTGGGAGAGAGCGAGAGAGGAGAGAGAGTAGGGGGGGAAGGGTGGAGAGCGAGAGATAGTGAGAGAGGGAGAGCGAGGGGTGGAAGGAGATTAAAAAGAAGAGAGAGGGAGAGAGAGACTGAGAGAGGGGTGGCAGGAAAGAGAGGAGGAAGAGAGAGAGAAGGAGAGAGAGAGAGCGACACAGAGAGGGACAGAGATTCGGGGTTGAGGATGAGAGATGAAGAGAGAGAGAAGAAAGGAGGATGAAGAGGAGAGAGAGTGAAAGATTTAAAGGGATGTGTTTGGAAGGATTGGGGGTATAGGGTATTGGCACCCTCTGAAGATGACGAGAGGGAGGAAGGGGAGGGATGATGAAAAAGAGAGTTTGGAGTTTGGCGGGGGAGAGGCACAGCTTCTGAACCCCTTGAGGGTTTAAAGAAGCGATAGTGGAAAGTCAGGGAAAATGAAATATGTGGAGAGAAAATGTTTAGATTTAATTTAGGATCCCTTTTAACCGACGCCAACGGCAACAGCTAGTCTTACTGGGGTCTGACACATTACGAAAAATAGATAACAGACAATAATAATATTTACCTTCATCTTAAAACATTAACATGTTGTGTGTGTGTGTGTGTGTGTGTGTGTGTGTGTGTGTGTGTGTGTGTGTGTGTGTGTGTGTGTGTGTGTGTGTGTGTGTGTGCGTGCGTGCGTGCGTGCGTGCGTGCGTGCGTGCGTGCGTGCGTGCGTGCGTGTGCGTGTGCGTGTGTGTGTGTCGATCAGTTCCACATACATGTCAGTACACACACAACAGGTAGGTCACATGGGGAAGAGGCGTTACTGTTCACCTGCGTTAACAAGATAAACCATAGAAAGTTTGGTGCTGAGAACGGAATGTATGTTTTTAAATAACATTCTTGGAACGTTCTCTGAACATAACTAAAGTTTTCATGTGGTCTTTTTAGGGAAAGTTTTCATTAACGTTCTCGGGACAATTTGAGAACATTACTTTATAAAGAACCAATAGGAAACTTGTAGGAAACATTATGCTTGAAGTCCTGAAATTGCCACAGAGGAACATTATTTCTTAATGTTCTCTAAACTATTTGAAAACATTCCCAGTGTCAAACAAGTTGGAGAACGTTCCTAGAACATTAACCAAATTGAAATTAAATGTAACCATGTTTGAACTTTTAGTAAACGTTGTGTTAAAGTGATGAAATATCAAGAAAATAATGTGTTGTTGTCATTAAATGTGCTGAGAAGGTTCCAAAACCAAGCAACTATCCTGCACCATTCCCAGAACGTTGTGGGAATGTTGAAGGCAAAATAACCATGACAACCATGCTTTCACCAAGTTCCAGGAAACATATGGTTCTCAGATCGTTGTGCGCTAGCTGGGATGTACAGTAGACTATGTGGTGAGAAGGAAGCTTAGTAAGGGAGGCACTTGTTCAGGATTTTCAATCTCAGTCTGGTTTGGGGAGTCCACTTGACATGCTGGCTCTTGACTACTATTATCATTGTGTTTACTTGATAGCTACCTACGCAAATAGCTAGCTAGAACAAAGTGTTAATAAGATAAATTCATTTAAAAAGATTAAAAGCAAAATAAGTAAATAATACAAATAAGTTACAGATGGGACAGGTGATCCACTTCTTGGCTTTGGAGTTGAGAGCAGATTTACCTGCTGGTTTGATTGGTTGAGGAGCCTTGCTGATCAGCTGGATGTTACTCGTGTTACAAGCATAGTAGTCCCCACAAGAATAGTAATCAAACAAATATTTGCCCTCCAATCAGTCGTTGATTTATTCATCATAGCTAGTCATCAGACCTGAACTCTCACGTCACAACAGATGCAATTTGGAAGAATTTTCAAGTTTTAAACACAATCGTATTATATATATATATTTTGAAATCTGTAATGATTCGTTATATTTTCACTTCCAGTTTGAAATTATCAACAGTATGTGTCAACATCAGGAACACTGGTGAAGTGTCACTTTAGCCAATGGCTCTCGATGACCTCCACTAATGTGTGAGAGTCTGTTGGCGAGGGTCCTCTGTTGCTATGGAGGTTTGTATGTATAAGTGATTTCTATAGGGACCACCAAAGCTTGACAAGGGTTACATTCCAAATCCCTATTGCCTATTTAGTGTACTACTTTTGACCAGGGCGCATGAGGTTCTGGTAAAAGTAGTGCACTATATAGGGAATATGGTCCCATTTGGGGACGTAACCAAAGACTATAGGGTCATGTGATGGTCACCATTTACTGAGAGTCAGCACCGTAAATACTGTGGCGGGGGATCAAATCAAATCAAATCAAATCAAATCAAATCAAATCAAATTTTATTTGTCACATACACATGGTTAGCAGATGTTAATGCGAGTGTAGCGAAATGCTTGTGCTTCTAGTTCCGACAATGCAGTGATAACCAACAAGTAATCTAACTAACAATTCCAAAACTACTGTCTTATACACAGTGTAAGGGGATAAGGAACATGTACATAAGGATATATGAATGAGTGATGGTACAGAGCAGCATACAGTAGATGGTATCGAGTACAGTATATACATATGAGATGAGTGTGTAGACAAAGTAAACAAAGTGGCATAGTTAAAGTGGCTAGTGATACATGTGTTACATAAGGATGCAGTCGATGATGTAGAGTACAGTATATACATATGCATATGAGATGAATAATGTAGGGTAAGTAACATTATATAAGGTAGCATTGTTTAAAGTGGCTAGTGATATATTTACATCATTTCCCATCAATTCCCATTATTAAAATGGCTGGAGTTGGGTCAGTGTCATTGACAGTGTGTTGGCAGCAGCCACTCAATGTTAGTGGTGGCTGTTTAACAGTCTGATGGCCTTGAGATAGATGCCTCACTTCCTGAGTTGTGTGAGCAGAGCAGCACTTCAGTGCATCAGATGGCCAGAATTGGTTGATTAAGCATCTCTTAGGATGCCTTGCCTTAGTCATATGATACGCTGGCCAGTTGGATTTCCAGTGATGAACTCTGTAACGAGTGTATGTGTGACTTCACCTCTGTGGTCAGCGTCCTCTATATGTGTTGTGCCGCCATCTAGTGGTCATGCTAGGACATGCAGCCCAACCTAACTGATATCACTGTGATATGATTCTTCCTTCAAAAGTTGTCTCTCTCTCACGCACACTTCCGTGATCGGTTTTCTATCGCTCATTACACATCACGTTAATGATATCATGTCACCGTGTGGGACTGTGGCTCAATTAACCTTGTCGGAGTGGGCGCCCTGATTCTAGTTTGTGAGCTAGGCAGGCTACTGGCTGGGAAGGTCTCCCATTCAGAAGTACGAGATGGAGAGGGGAGCGTGGGGTAGGTTGACCTCAGGTCTCCCCACTGGAAGCCCGAGGTAGGGGGGCGGGGGTAGGTTGACCTCAGGTCTCCCCACTGGAAGCCCGAGGTAGGGGGCGGGGTAGGTTGACCTCAGGTCTCCCCACTGGAAGCCCGAGGTAGGGGGCGGGGGTAGGTTGACCTAAGGTCTCCCCACTGGAAGCCCGAGGTAGGGGGCGGGGGTAGGTTGACCTCAGGTCTCCCCACTGGAAGCCCGAGGTAGGGGGCGGGGGTAGGTTGACAGTGTTGGGGGACGGGTAATGTAGTCTTGACTCCTGGTTGACAGTGTTGGGGGATGGGTAATGTAGTCTTGACTCCTGGTTGACAGTGTTGGGGGACGGGTAATGTATTGACTCCTGGTTGACAGTGTTGGGGGACGGGTAATGTAGTCTTGACTCCTGGTTGACAGTGTTGGGGGACAGTGACTTGGTTGAGTGTTGGGGGATGGGTAATGTAGTCTTGACTCCTGGTTGACAGTGTTGGGGGATGGGTAATGTAGTCTTGACTCCTGGTTGACAGTGTTGGGGGACGGGTAATGTATCTGACTCCTGGTTGACAGTGTTGGGGGATGGGTAATGTAGTCTTGACTCCTGGTTGACAGTGTTGGGGGACGGGTAATGTATTGACTCCTGGTTGACAGTGTTGGGGGACGGGTAATGTATTGACTCCTGGTTGACAGTGTTGGGGGACGGGTAATGTATTGACTCCTGGTTGACAGTGTTGGGGGACGGGTAATGTATTGACTCCTGGTTGACAGTGTTGGGGGATGGGTAATGTATTGACTCCTGGTTGACAGTGTTGGGGGACGGGTAATGTATTGACTCCTGGTTGACAGTGTTGGGGACGGGTAATGTATTGACTCCTGGTTGACAGTGTTGGGGGATGGGTAATGTATTGACTCCTGGTTGACAGTGTTGGGGGACGGGTAATGTATTGATGTCCGAGTGCCAAATCAACACAAATTTGGGTCCCTGGGAGCCATACAAGCTAGAACCGCCACTTCACACACACACACACACACACACACACACACACACACACACACACACACACACACACACACACACACACACACACACACACACACACACACACACACACACACACACACACACACACACACACATTCATATGTGAATATGTGGTGAAGCATGTTTTGTCTCTATGAGCCCTCCTTGTATTTTAATGTTATAGAATACACATAATCAGATTCAAGTCACACCTTCAGACATAAACTAATGTCTCCTTCCACACACAGACCTCATTCGACACTAAAAAGGACCCCCCCCACCCACCCACCCACCACTGACCAACGAATGAAGAAGGATAAGTGAGATGATAGTAAATTAGACATTACCCAGAAGGCACTAAGTGGATTTTCATTGCGCTAAGTAGCATTCTTGTTATCATACATTAAGAATGGAGGGCACATAAATGGTCTCTGCCGTGGGGTACACCATCAAAGTATATCATATTGTATATTCATTTCTACTGCAGATTGAGTGTGAACAGTAGCAGATCAAGTCAACAGTGTGAACAGTAGCAGATCAAGTCAACAGTGTGAACAGTAGCAGATCAAGTGAACAGTGTGAACAGTAGCAGATCAAGTCAACAGTGTGAACAGTAGCAGATCAAGAACAGTGTGAACAGTAGCAGATCAAGTCAACAGTGTGAACAGTAGCAGATCAAGTCAACAGTGTGAACAGTAGCAGATCAAGTGAACAGTGTGAACAGTAGCAGATCAAGTCAACAGTGTGAACAGTAGCAGATCAAGTCAACAGTGTGAACAGTAGCAGATCAAGTCAACAGTGTGAACAGTAGCAGATCAAGTCAACAGTGTGAACAGTAGCAGATCAAGTCAAAAGTGTTGACAATAAAGTGCCTCGATGCAATAAGGGGTCTCATTGGTCCACTGACATACGGCGATGTCACTTCCTGTTCCTGTCCAGATACCAGAACATCTATAGAACCATGGCGACGGAGGATGAGTGTTGCGGGCAGAGGTTGTGCCTAAGTGGCAGCACAGAAACAGACTCTTCACCACAGGCCAGTGGTGTGCTTCTAACTCACCCTCGTATCACATCATCTAACCATGATTTTGACATAATCGTATCGTATTGTCAATGTACCGCAATACTGCATACGCTATTGTGTTTTATGCATCACGTGTGACCCAAATCAGGAAACTAGGCGTATGTCGTAGGTCACGACTTCACAGGAGAGCCGTTTTGAACGTTAAAAAAAAACATGTTTTTATTGAAATGCGTTTTTTTGGCAGAAACGCCTTCTTGAACATGTGAACTTTCATGTGCCTTAATAACAAACTTGTAACCCATCTGTAAATACAAATAAAATAGTTAAATTACGAGCCTTGTTGGTTAAGCCACAGAAAAAATAAAAAGATAGCAACCTTTTATACAATACATATCGTACATATGTTGCTGTATATTTAACAAGGACTTTCTCTGTGTGCAGAGCTGAGAAGAGACGATCCCTGGTCGCCAGTCAGCCATCGGAAGGTCACCCTGCTCCTCCAGTGCCCCTCGTGTTCGTCACCCACCTCCAGTTCTTCACGGTCCTACACGCTAATTACGTAACTGCTGTTCAGACAGGAATAGTCCTTTGCTAGCTGCGGTCTTTAGATGTAATGTTATGACTGTCAGATCACCCATTATTTACCATCTCATACTAACTACTGGTGATTCCTTCCCCTCTGAGTGAGTAAACTGCCCCTTGATTCCTCCAGTATGTTGGTCTCTGTTGAACTACACAGTTCACCTCTGTCTCACCCTCGATCCTACCAGTGTACCCGATGACACGGCATATGTCAACGGCTGACCTTGTTGCCGTAGTAACATGGCCCTAGAGTTTCCCGTTCCCCCTTCCTCCCTCAGAGCACAGCACAAGACAGGTCAATTTTTAGATGACGCAACACTGCTGTTGCCTTGGTAAACTGTGTGTATTACTGACGACGGTCCTGGGACTTCACGGTACTCTCACAGGTCGTGACCTCATCAAGCTGAGCCCAGCTGTTACGGTCAGGTCGACAGGGCGGTGTTTCATACCGATGGGCGATCTTTTAATAGTCTGGTTATTGCAACTTCCTGTCAAAGCAAGAGGAGCAGATGTAAACGTTGGGACCTGTCAACACACAGAGAGAGAGAGAGAGAGAGAGAGAGAGAGAGAGAGAGAGAGAGAGAGAGAGAGAGAGAGAGAGAGAGAGAGAGAGAGAGAGAGAGAGAGAGAGAGAGAGAGAGGCGAAGAGGGAGAAATTCTTCCCCTGGGCTAAAAATGTGTTTATAGACAGTTGATCTGATGGAAAAGGTCAAATCGTGTTTAGTACTTACAAGGTCACCCGGTCAGATAACTGGTTGTTTGTGTCTCTCGTTTTTCACATTCCGTGACATTTTATTTCAGGTTGTGTCTGACAGCATACTGTAAACATAACCTTTCTGTGTAGACTGATATCGTTTATCTAATGATGTCTAGAATGTTTGTGTGGAGAGGGCCTTCTGTGTGCATTTCACATTGAATCCAATAGCATTCAGTAGCACTACAGGCCAATGGGACTTTTATCACAACATCACACTATAGACACACCATGTTATGTCACGTGTTCTCTGTGTCCTGCACCCAGGGTGCTTACCGGGTATTCACCAACAGTACCTGTCTGAAGCACATGATCCTGAAGGTCCGGGCAGAACGCACATAACTTTGAGAGCAACCAGCACAACAGGGGACCTGGTGACTTTCCTCAACACGTTTTCTGACACCCAGCTGAAGCTGCCCCGAGGATGGGAGATCAAGACAGACCCACAGGGCAAGGTAAAGAGCCGTACCTATTTTCATAAAGCCTCTCAGAGTACTGGAGATTATCTAGGATCAGGTCCATGTAATCTTATTCATTTTAATATTTAAAGGCTAAACTAATTCTCGACCAGCTGTTTCCTTCTAAAAATGTTTTACAAATACAGGCCCAGCATAAACATCTAGTCCCTAAAAATCTCCTAGTTCTGTTACCTTGGACAGGTGGTGCTATATCTGAACTGGCCAATGATGGAGATTCAGTACATTTGACTTTCATTCCACAATTCCGCAGTTGAAGTCTAATTGAAGCTTGAGTTATCTGAAGATAAGATTCCACCTACACCACAGTGGAAGCTTGAGTTATCTGATGTTAGGATTCCACCTACACCACTGTGGAAGCTTGAGTTATCTGATGTTAGGATTCCACCTACACCACCGTGGAAGCTTGAGTTATCGGAAGATAGGATTCCACCTACACCACCGTGGAAGCTTGAGTTATCGGAAGATAGGACTCCACCTACACCACAGTGGAAGCTTGAGTTATCTGATGTTAGGATTCCACCTACACCACAGTGGAAGCTTGAGTTATCTGATGTTAGGATTCCACCTACACCACAGTGGAAGCTTGAGTTATCTGATGTTAGGATTCCACCTACACCACAGTGGAAGCTTGTGGAAGCTTGAGTTATCTGATGTTAGGATTCCACCTACACCACAGTGGAAGCTTGTGGAAGCTTGAGTTATCTGATGTTAGGATTCCACCTACACCACAGTGGAAGCTTGTGGAAGCTTGAGTTATCTGATGTTAGGATTCCACCTACACCACAGTGGAAGCTTGAGTTATCTGATGTTAGGATTCCACCTACACCACAGTGGAAGCTTGAGTTATCTGATGTTAGGATTCCACCTACACCACAGTGGAAGCTTGAGTTATCTGATGTTAGGATTCCACCTACACCACAGTGGAAGCTTGAGTTATCTGATGTTAGGATTCCACCTACACCACAGTGGAAGCTTGTGGAAGCTTGAGTTATCTGATGTTAGGATTCCACCTACACCACAGTGGAAGCTTGTGGAAGCTTGAGTTATCTGATGTTAGGATTCCACCTACACCACAGTGGAAGCTTGTGGAAGCTTGAGTTATCTGATGTTAGGATTCCACCTACACCACAGTGGAAGCTTGAGTTATCTGATGTTAGGATTCCACCTACACCACAGTGGAAGCTTGAGTTATCTGATGTTAGGATTCCACCTACACCACAGTGGAAGCTTGAGTTATCTGATGTTAGGATTCCACCTACACCACAGTGGAAGCTTGAGTTATCTGATGTTAGGATTCCACCTACACCACAGTGGAAGGCTCCATCTCATATCAATCTCTGTCATTGTTTTCCTCTTATTTTTCAGTCGTTTTTCATGGACCACAACAGCCCGGGCGACGACCTTCAGTGACCCTAGGATCACTGTACAGAACGGTCCGCCTGCCCAACCACCGCAGGAGAGGTGAGGGTTAGGGTTAGAGGTTACACAGCTACAGGAGAATTGAGGGTTAGGGTTAGAGGTTACACTGCTACAGGAGAGGTGAGGGTTAGGGTTAGAGGTTACACAGCTACAGGAGAGGTTAGGGTTAGAGATTACACAGCTACAGGAGGGGTTAGGGTTAGAGGTAACACAGCTACAGGAGAGGTGAGGGTTAGAGATTACACAGCTACAGGAGAGGTGAGGGTTAGAGGTTACACAGCTACAGGAGTGGTGAGGGTTAGGGTTAGAGGTTACACAGCTACAGGAGAGGTTAGGGTTAGAGATTACACAGCTACAGGAGAGGTGAGGGTTAGAGGTTACACAGCTACAGGAGAGGTTAGGGTTAGAGGTTACACAGCTACAGGAGAGGTTAGGGTTAGAGGTTACACAGCTACAGGAGAGGTTAGGGTTAGAGGTTACACAGCTACAGGAGAGGTGAGGGTTAGGGTTAGAGGTTACACAGCTACAGGAGAGGTGAGGGTTAGGGTTAGAGGTTACACAGCTACAGGAGAGGTTAGGGTTAGAGATTACACAGCTACAGGAGAGATGAGGGAAAAACACTTTTTGATAAACTACTAGACAAATCTGACACAATCCATTCATACCACAATCCATTCATACCACAATCCATTCATACCACAATCCATTCACAGATCTGTGTCTGTGAATCAGGGTTGGGTTCAATTCAGGAAGTGAAAATACCTCCAGGCTCTGATCAGGCCCTACACCCAAACAAGGGCACTGCGTTCATCCACCTCTGGCCTGCTCGCCTCCCTGCCACTGAGGAAGTACAGTTCCCGCTCAGCCCAGTCAAAACTGTTCGCTGCTCTGGCCCCCCAATGGTGGAACAAACTCCCTCACGACGCCAGGACAGCGGAGTCAATCACCACCTTCCGGAGACACCTGAAACCCCACCTCTTTAAGGAATACCTAGGATAGGATAAAGTAATCCCTCTCACCCCCCCCCTTTAAGATTTAGATGCACTATTGTAAAGTGACTGTTCCACTGGATGTCATAAGGTGAATGCACCAATTTGTAAGTCGCTCTGGATAAGAGCGTCTGCTAAATGACTTAAATGTAATGTAAATGTAAAATTCAAATAATCGTTTGATATAAATAGTTCTACCTTTCCGCTTATTGACGAGTCATTGAAAATAGATGTCCCTTTTTGAATTACTGACTTGGAATGTCAGCTTACTTCCTGAATTGATGGACTGCCTTCAATAGTGGGAATGCATACCAAAGGCGGCCCGTGGACAAATTCCTCGTTTTAATTAGTTCGCTCTGTTGTATATTGCCCTGCATTACTCTTTTTTTGTACGGTCGTTAGCTGAATATACATGATCTCAATTTTATCTTCAAGACACCGGCAATTTGAAAAAAATGAAAAAGTAGATTGTGCTGATTTATTGGCACATTGAACCCTATCGCACACTGTAGTTTAAAAACACAGCGGATAGTGTTAAAACAATGACGTCTTATCTGAATCCTACCATCTTTATGTTTACCATTGGAATTGACCCCAACCCTGCTCTGAATAAACATTCAGCATACTGGGGATTATAAACATGGTAATGGTGCTGATGGTAATGCTGATGATAATGAAGATGATGATCTTTTAGGTGTTTAGGCATCCGATGTGTCCCGGAGTCAAGTAGCGTCACTGATTCACAGACCTGGGAACAGCCTGGTAGTCGCCATACGAAGCCAGTACCACTCTGACTCCACACCGTTAGGTATACCATGTAAGTACTGCAGCAGCAGAGTCCATATTGATCAGTTGTTGTGTTATATTTTACAAAACTTGTACTCTCTCCCTAGTCATAGTCACACTTATTTTGTCCATTTGTGTTCAGGCATTTAGTATTCATACAAATGCTCTTGACAATGGCTCCCGAGTGGCGCAGCAGTCTAAGGCACTGCATCTTAGTACAGACCCTGGTTCGATTCCAGGCTGTATCACAACCGGCAGTGATTGGGAGTCCCATAGGACGGCGCACAATTGGACCAGTGAAGACATCAAAACTATGAAATAACACACGTGGAATCATGTAGTAACCAAAATTGTGATATATGAAATATATTTTATATTTGAGATTCTTCAAAGTAGCCACCCTTTGCCTGGATGACAGCATTTCACACTCCTGGCAGTCTCTCAACCTGCTTCATGAGGTAGTCACCTGGAATGCATTTCAATTAACAGGTGTGCCTTGTTAAAAGTTCATTTGTGGAATTTCTTTCCTTCTTATTGCATTTGAGGCAATCAGTTGTGTTGTGACAAGGTAGGGGTGGTATACAGAAGATAGCCCTATTTGGTAAAAGACCAAGTCTATATTATGGCAAGAACAGCTCAAATAAGCAAAGAGAAATGACAGTCCGTCAATACTAGACATGAAGGTTAGTCAATCCGGAAAATGTCAAGAACTTTGAAAGTTTGTGTCATGCAGGTGAAAGAGGACCCAAAAGCGACTTAACAGAAACAGAGTTTATTTAAGTCCAAACAGGGAATAACAGAAATCCTCTAGACTTGTAGAGGGGAAATAACTGGAGAAGCGGCCACAGACTGCAGGTCGCCTCGGGTAGGCGCAGGCCGTAGTCGACAGAGACACCTGCTCACACGCAGCATCTGATGAAGGCAAAAAAACACGACAGGACAGGGCGATACACAATCACAGCAAAAACACGACAGGACAGGGCGAAACGCAATCACAGCATGGTGAATACAATACAAGGAACCGACGGGACAGGAACGGATCACAAAGGAATAAATAGGGACTCTAATCAGGGGAAAGGATCGGGAACAGGTGTGGGAAGACTAAATGATGATTAGGGGAATAGGAACAGCTGGGAGCAGGAACGGAACGATAGAGAGAGGAGAGAGAGGGAGGGGGAGAGAGAGGGATAGAAAAAGGGAACGAACCTAATAAGACCAGCAGGGGGAAACGAACAGAAGGAAAAGCAAAATGACAAGATGATATAAGACAAAACATGACAGTACCCCCACTCACCGAGCGCCTCCTGGCGCTCTCGAGGAGGAACACTGGCGGCAACGGAGGAAATCATAGATCAAACGGTCCAGCACGTCCCGAGAAAGAACCCAACTCCTCTCCTCAGGACCGTAACGAAAAACGATAAAAAGGGAAACTAGGGTACTACTCTAAAAAAAAAATGAGAACTAGGGACAGACTGAGACACAGCAAGGGCAGGAACAAGAACAGGAGAGATGCGATGGCAGGGAACAGACTGAGACCCAGCAAGACCAGGAGCAGAAGCAGAAAAAAATTACCAGACTTCTTCTGCGCGCAGTCTGAACACGCAGCCACGAAACGGCGCGTGTCACGCTCCTGAGTCGGCCACCAAAAGCGCTGGCGAATAGACGCAAGAGTGCCTCGAACACCGGGATGACCAGCTAACTTGGCAGAGTGAGCCCACTGAAGAACAGCCAGACGAGTGGAAACAGGAACGAAAAGGAGGTTACTAGGACAAGCGCGCGGCGACGCAGTGTGCGTGAGTGCTTGCTTAACCTGTCTTTCAATTCCCCAGACTGTCAACCCGACAACACGCCCATAAGGAAGAATCCCCTCGAGATCAGTAGAAGCCACAGAAGAACTAAACAGACGGGATAAGGCATCAGGCTTGGTGTTCTTGCTACCCGGACGGTAAGAAATCACAAACTCGAAACGAGCGAAAAACAACGCCCAACGAGCTTGACGGGCATTAAGTCGTTTGGCAGAACGGATGTACTCAAGGTTCTTATGGTCTGTCCAAACGACAAAAGGAACGGTCGCCCCCTCCAACCACTGTCGCCATTCGCCTAGGGCTAAGCGGATGGCGAGCAGTTCACGGTTACCCACATCATAGTTGCGCTCAGATGGCGACAGGCGATGAGAAAAATAAGCGCAAGGATGAACCTTATCGTCAGACTGGAAGCGCTGGGATAGGATGGCTCCCACGCCTACCTCTGAAGCGTCAACCTCGACAATGAATTGTCTAGTGACGTCAGGAGTAACGAGGATAGGAGCGGACGTAAAACGTTCTTTTAGAAGATCAAAAGCTCCCTGGGCGGAACCGGACCACTTAAAACACGTCTTGACAGAAGTAAGAGCTGTGAGAGGGGCAGCAACTTGACCGAAATTACGAATGAAACGCCGATAGAAATTAGCGAAACCTAAAAGCGCTGCAACTCGACACGTGACCTTGGAACGGGCCAATCACTGACAGCTTGGACCTTAGCGGAATCCATCTGAATGCCTTCAGCGGAAATAACGGAACCGAGAAAAGTAACGGAGGAGACATGAAAAGAGCACTTCTCAGCCTTTACGTAGAGACAATTCTCTAAAAGGCGCTGTAGAACACGTCGAACGTGCTGAACATGAATCTCGAGTGACGGAGAAAAAATCAGGATATCGTCAAGATAGACAAAAACAAAAATGTTCAGCATGTCTCTCAGAACATCATTAACTAATGCCTGAAAAACAGCTGGCGCATTGGCGAGACCGAACGGCAGAACCCGGTACTCAAAATGCCCTAACGGAGTGTTAAACGCCGTTTTCCACTCGTCCCCCTCTCTGATGCGCACGAGATGGTAAGCGTTACGAAGGTCCAACTTAGTAAAGCACCTGGCTCCCTGCAGAATCTCGAAGGCTGATGACATAAGGGGAAGCGGATAACGATTCTTAACCGTTATGTCATTCAGCCCTCGATAATCCACGCAGGGGCGCAGAGTACCGTCCTTCTTTTTAACAAAAAGAACCCCGCCCAGGCCGGAGAAGAAGAAGGCACTATGGTACCGGCGTCAAGAGACACAGACAAATAATCCTCGAGAGCCTTACGTTCGGGAGCCGACAGAGAGTATAGTCTACCTCGAGGAGGAGTGGTCCCCGGAAGGAGATCAATACTACAATCATACGACCGGTGAGGAGGAAGGGAGTTGGCTCGGGACCGACTGAAGACCGTGCGCAGATCATGATATTCCTCCGGCACTCCTGTCAAATCGCCAGGTTCCTCCTGAGAAGTAGGGACAGAAGAAACGGGAGGGATGGCAGACATTAAACACTTCACATGACAAGAAACGTTCCAGGATAGGATAGAATTACTAGACCAATTAATAGAAGGATTATGACATACAAGCCAGGGATGACCCAAAACAACAGGTGTAAACGGTGAACGGAAAATCAAAAAGAAATAGTCTCACTGTGGTTACCAGATACTGTGAGAGTTAAAGGTAGTGTCTCAAATTTGATACTGGGAAGATGACTACCATCTAAGGCAAACATGGGCGTAGGCCTGTCTAACGGTCTGAAAGGAATGTTATGTTTCCGAGCCCATGCTTCGTCCATGAAACAACCCTCAGCCCCAGAGTCAATCAAAGCACTGCATGTAGCACCCGAACCGGTCCAGCGTAGATGGACCGACATAGTAGTACAAGATCTAGATGAAGGGACCTGAGTAGTAGCGCTCACCAGTAGCCCTCCGCTTACTGATGGGCTCTGGCCTCTTACTGGACATGAATTAACAAAATGTCCAGCAACTCCGCAATAGAGGCACAGGCGGTTGGTGATCCTCCATTCCCTCTCCTTATTCGAGATGCGAATCCCTCCCAGCTGCATGGGCTCAGTCTCAAAGCCAGAGGAGGGAGATGGTTGCGATGCGGAGCAGGGAAACACCGTTGATGCGAGCTCTCTTCCACGAGCCCGGTGACGAAGATCTACCCGTCGTTCTATGCGGATGGCGAGAGCAATCAAAGAATCCACATCTGATGGAACCTCCCGGGAGAGAATCTCATCCTTAACCACTGCGTGGAGTCCCTCCAGAAAACGAGCGAGCAGCGCCGGCTCGTTCCACTCACTAGAGGCAGCAAGAGTGCGAAACTCAATAGAATAATCCGTTATGGACCGTTCACCTTGGCATAAGGAAGCCAGGGCCCTAGAAGCCTCCCTACCAAAAACTGAACGGTCAAAAACCCGAATCATCTCCTCTTTAAAGTTCTGGAATTTGTTAGAGCAATCAGCCCTTGCCTCCCAGATAGCTGTGCCCCATTCTCGAGCCCGGCCAGGAAGGAGTGAAATGACGTAAGCAACCCGAGCTCTCTCTCTAGAGTATGTGTTGGGTTGGAGAGAGAACACAATCTCACACTGCGTGAGAAAGGAGCGACACTCAGTGGGCTGCCCGGAGTAGCAAGGTGGGTTATTAACCCTAGGTTCTGGAGGCTCGGCAGGCCAGGAAGTAACAGGTGGCACGAGACGTAGACTCTGGAACTGTCCAGAGAGGTCGGAAACCTGAGCGGCCAGGTTCTCCACGGCATGGCGAGCAGCAGACAATTCCTGCTCGTGTCTGCCGAGCATGGCTCCTTGGATCCTGACGGCAGTGTAACGAGCGTCTGTAGTCGCTGGGTCCATTCCTTGTTCGGTTCCTTCTGTCATGCAGGTGAAAGAGGACCCAAAAGCGACTTAACAGAAACAGAGTTTATTTAAGTCCAAACAGGGAATAACAGAAATCCTCTAGACTTGTAGAGGGGGAAATAACTGGAGAAGCGGCCACAGACTGCAGGTCGCTTCGGGTAGGCGCAGGCCGTAGTCGACAGAGACACCTGCTCACACGCAGCATCTGATGAAGGCAAAAAAACACGACAGGACAGGGCGATACACAATCACAGCAAAAACACGACAGGACAGGGCGAAACGCAATCACAGCATGGTGAATACAATACAAGGAACCGACGGGACAGGAACGGATCACAAAGGAATAAATAGGGACTCTAATCAGGGGAAAGGATCGGGAACAGGTGTGGGAAGACTAAATGATGATTAGGGGGAATAGGAACAGCTGGGAGCAGGAACGGAACGATAGAGAGAGGAGAGAGAGGGAGGGGGAGAGAGAGGGATAGAAAAAGGGAACGAACCTAATAAGACCAGCAGGGGGAAACGAACAGAAGGAAAAGCAAAATGACAAGATGATATAAGACAAAACATGACAGTTTGTTCAAGTGCAGTCACAAAAACCATCAAATGCTATGATGAAACTGTCTCTCATGAGGACCGCCACAGGAAAGGAAGACCCGGAGTTACCTCTGCTGCAGAGGATACGTTCATTAGAGTTAACTGCACCTCAGATTGCAGCCCAAATAAATGCTCCACGGAGTTCAAGTAACGGACACATCTCAACATCAACTGTTCAGAAGAGACTGAATCAGGCTTTCACGGTCTAATTGCTGCAAAGAAACCACTAAAGGATGCCAATGAGAAGCTGAGACTTGCTTGGGCCAAGAAACAAGAGCAATGGACATTAGACCGGTGGAAATATGTCCTTTGGTCCAAATGTGAGATTTTTGGTTCCAACCGCCGTGTCTTTGTGAGACGCAGAGTAGGTGAACGGATTATCTCCGCATGTGTGGTTCCCATCGTGAAGCTTGGAGGAGGAGGTGTTATGGTGTGGGGCAGCTTTGCTGGTGACACTGTCAGTGATTTACTTATAATTCAAGGCACACTTAACCAGCATGGCTACCACAGCATTCTGCAGCTATATGTCATCCCATCTGGTTTGCACTTCATTTGTATCATTTGTTTTTCAACGGGACAATGACCCAACACACCTCCAGGCTATGTAAGGGCTAAATGGGCAAGAAGGACAGTGATGGATTAGATGACCTGTCCTCCACAATCACCCAACCTCAGCCCAATTAAGATGGTTTGGGATCAGTTGGACTGCAGAGTGATGGAAAAGCAGCCAACAAGTGCTCAGCATATGTGGGAACTCTTTCAAGACTGTTTGAAAAGCATTCCAGGTGAAGCTGGTTGAGATTTTGCCAACAGTCCAACGCTGTCATCAAGGTAATGGTTGCTACTTTGAAGAATCTCAAATATAAAATATATATTGATTAGTTTAACACTTTTTTGGTTATTACGTGATTCCATATGTGTTATTTTATAGTTTTGATGTCTTCACTAATATTCTACAATGTAGAAAATAGTAAAAATAAAGAAAATCCCTTGAATGAGTAGGATGTGTACAAACTTTTGACTGGTACTGTAAGTCTATGGTTCACTCACATCCTCCTGCCTCTGTAGCGAGCTGTGTGGCGCTGTCTGTAATTACAAAGCCCAGAGTGCCACAGAATGCCTCTCCTCTCCACAGCCATGACAGGACTAGGACAGAGTGATGGGAAGTTTTATGATGACAGGCATCTTCTGTCGGTAGTTGTGTTCACACAGACATAAATTATTCAGATGAATGTTTTGAGTGAAGACTGGGTGCCATTTTCTCTGAACATTTTCCTCATACGGAGGACAATATGTGCGACCTGTCACTTGCCCTCTGTCAAACAGTGAAGACGTAGAATTCACGGCAGTAACATACAGATGACCAATGAAAGTGGCATCTGTTTGGTTTTGAATAATTGGATGCAATATGTGGAATTAAGTATCATCTTTTGAAGTTCCCTGGACCATCTGGAGTTGATAACACAACATCTATTTCTTACGTTTGTATCTACCACATATTTTCAAAAAACATTTTTAATTAAGAGTATTCAGCAAAAAATATATATTTTTAAAGAATGCAAAGCATCATGGGATCATATTAAAGCAGGATGTAATATTATATTTTAGTGATTCTTCTGAATAATAATAACATTAAAGAAATCTCCTATCACTAATATAACACTTGTTTAAATGTATGAGTCAGTCGGAGCCTCCCCAGTACAAAAGCACTGCATCGAATAATAGTGAAGACATCAAACCTATTGAAATACACATATGGAATCATGTAGTAACTCCTCTTTCTATTCTGGTTAGAACCAGTTTGCGCTGTTCTGTGAAGGGAGTAGTACACAGCTTTGTACGAGATCTTAAGTTTCTTGGCAATTTCTCGCATGGAATAGCCTTAATTTCTCAGAACAAGAATAGAGTTTCAGAAGAAAGTTCTTTGTTTCTGGACATTTTGAGCCTGTAATCGATGGTCCAGATACTCAACTAGTCTAAAGAAGGCCAGTTTTATTGCTTCTTTAATCAGGACAACAGTTTCCGCCATGCTAACATAATTGCTCAAGGTTTTTCTATTGATCAATTAGCCTTTTAAAATTATAAACTTGAATTAGCTAACACAACGTGCCATTGGAACACATGATGGTTGCTGATAAGGGGCCTCTGTACGCCTATGTAGATATTCCATGAAAAATCTGCCATTTCCAGCTACAATAGTAATTTACAACATTAACCATGTCGACAGTGTATTTCTGATCAATTTGATGTTATTTTAATGGACAAAAAAAGTGCTTTTCTTTCAAAACCAAGGACATTTCTAAGTGACCCCAAACTTTTGAACGGTAGTGTGTGTATGTACAGTGGGGCAAAAAAGGATTTAGTCAGCCACCAATTGTGCAAGTTCTCCCACTTAAAAAGATGAGAGGCCTGTAATTGTGTTTATACTTGCATACTATTTTTTTGTACAGATGAACGTGGTGCCTTCAGGTGTTTGGAAATTGCTCCCAAGGATGAACCAGACTTGTGGAGGTCTTCAATTTTTTCCTGAGGTCTTGGCTGATTTCTTTTGATTCTCCCATGATGTCAAGCAAAGAGGCACTGAGTTTGAAGGTAGGCCTTGAAATACATCCAGAGGTACACCTCCAATTCACTCAAATTATTTCAATTAGCCTATCAGAAGCTTCTAAAACCATAACATAATTTTCATGACTTTCCAAGCTGTTTTTAGGCACAGTCAACTTAGTGTTGACTGTGCCTAAACTTCTGACCCACTGGAATTGTGATGCAGTGAATTATAAGTGAAATAATCTGTCTGTAATCAATTGTTGGAAAAACGACTTGTGCAATGCACAAAGTAGATGTCCTAACTGACTTGCCAAAACTATACTTTGTTAACAAGAAATTTGTGGAGTGGTTGAAAAACAAATTTTAATGACTCCAACGTAGGTGTATGTAAACTTCTGACTTCAACTTTATCTACAACAAAATCCATGTGTACGCGTGTGTATAGTGCGTATGTTATTGTGTGTGTGTATGCATGTCTCTCCTTCACTGCAGCCGAGGTGAGTAAGACATTTAAACGTGTTAACCCTCGCAAGGCTGCAGGCCCAGACGGCATCCCCAGCCGCGCCCTCAGACCAGCTGGCCGGTGTGTTTACGGACATATTCAATCAATCCCTATACCAGTCTGCTGTTCCCACATGCTTCAAGAGGGCCACCATTGTTCCTGTTCCCAAGAAAGCTAAGGTAACTGAGCTAAACGACTACCGCCCGTAGCACTCACTTCCGTCATCATGAAGTGCTTTGAGAGACTAGTCAAGGACCATATCACCTCCACCCTACCTGACACCCTAGACCCACTCCAATTTGCTTACCACCCAAATAGGTCCACAGACGATGCAATCTCAACCACACTGCACACTGCCCTAACCCACCTGGACAAAAGGAATACCTATGTGAGAATGCTGTTCATCGACTACAGCTCGGCATTCAACACCATAGTACCCTCCAAGCTCGTCATCAAGCTCGAGACCCTGGGCCTCGACCCCGCCCTGTGAAACTGGGTACTGGACTTCCTGACGGGCCGCCCCCAGGTGGTGAGGGTAGGCAACAACATCTCCTCCCCGCTGATCCTCAACACGGGGGCCCCACAAGGGTGCGTTCTGAGCCCTCTCCTGTACTCCCTGTTCACCCACGACTGCGTGGCCACGCACGCCTCCAACTCAATCATCAAGTTTGCGGACGACACAACAGTGGTAGGCTTGATTACCAACAACGACGAGACGGCCTACAGGGAGGAGGTGAGGGCCCTCGGAGTGTGGTGTCAGGAAAATAACCTCACACTCAACGTCAACAAAACTAAGGAGATGATTGTGGACTTCAGGAAACAGCAGAGGGAACTCCCCCCTATACACATCGATGGAACAGTAGTGAAGAGGGTAGCTAGTTTTAAGTTCCTCGGCATACACATCACAGACAAACTGAATTGGTCCACTCACACTGACAGCGTCGTGAAGAAGGCGCAGCAGCGCCTATTCAACCTCAGGAGGCTGAAGAAATTTGGCTTGTCACCAAAAGCACTCACAAACTTCTAAAGATGCACAATCGAGAGCATCCTGGCGGGCTGTATCACCGCCTGGTACGGCAACTGCTCCGCCCTCAACCGTAAGGCTCTCCAGAGGGTAGTGAGGACTGCACAACGCATCACCGGGGGCAAACTACCTGCCCTCCAGGACACCTACACCACCCGTTGTTACAGGAAGGCCATAAAGATCATCAAGGACATCAACCACCCGAACCACTGCCTGTTCACCCCGCTATCATCCAGAAGGCGAGGTCAGTACAGGTGCATCAAAGCTGGGACCGAGAGACTGAAAAACAGCTTCTATCTCAAGGCCATCAGACTGTTAAACAGCCACCACTAACATTGAGTGGCTGCTGCCAACACACTGTCATTGACACTGACCCAACTCCAGCCATTTTAATAATGGGAATTGATGGGAAATGATGTAAATATAACACTAGCCACTTTAAACAATGCTACCTTATATAATGTTACTTACCCTACATTATTCATCTCATATGCATATGTATATACTGTACTCTTCATCATCGACTGCATCCTTATGTAATACATGTATCACTAGCCACTTTAACTATGCCACTTTGTTTACTTTGTCTACACACTCATCTCATATGTATATACTGTACTCGATACCATCTACTGTATGCTGCTCTGTACCATCACTCATTCATATATCCTTATGTACATATTCCTTATCCCCTTACACTGTGTATAAGACAGTAGTTTTGGAATTGTTAGTTAGATTACTTGTTGGTTATCACTGCATTGTCGGAACTAGAAGCACAAGCATTTCGCTACACTCGCATTAACATCTGCTAACCATGTGTATGTGACAAATAAAATTTGATTTGATTTCATTTTGATGTGTCTATGCCTATGTTTGTTTTGCTTCACAGTCCCCGGTGTTTCATGAGGTGTATTTCTTGTTGTTGTAATTTTTAAGCTGATTCTACTGCTTACATCAGTTACCTGATGTGGAATAGAGTTCCATGTAGTCATGGCTCTATGTAGTACTGTGCGCCTTCTATGGTCTGTTCTGGACTTGGGGACTGTGAAGAGACCTCTGGTGACATGTCTTGTGGTGTATGCATGGGTGTCTGAGCTGTGTGCAGTTTAAACAGACAGCTCGGAGCTTTCCACATGTCAATAACTCTCACAAATACAAGTAGTGATGAAGTTAACCTCTCCTCCACTTTGAGCCAGGAGAGATTGACATGCATAATATTAATGTTATCTCTCTGTGTCCATCCAAGGGCCAGCCGTGCTGCCCTGTTCTGAGCCCATTGCAATTGCAATGTCCCTTTATGTGGCACCTGACCACATGACTTAACAGTAGTCCAGCTGTGACAAAACTAGAGCCTGTAGGACCTGCCTTGATGATAGTGCTGTTAAGAAGGTAGAGCAACGCTATATTATGGACAGACTTCTCCCCATCTTAGCTACTGTTGTATCAATATGTTTTGACCATGACAGTTTACAGTCCAGGGTAATTCCAAGCAGTTCCTCAATTTCCACATAATTTATTACAAGATTTAGTTGAGGTTAGTGATCAGTGAATGATTTGTCCCAAATACAATGCTTTAACGTTTTTAAATATTTAGGACTAACTTATTCCTTGCCACCCATTCTGAAACTAACTGCAGCTCTTTGTTAAGTGTTGCAGTCACTTCAGTTTCTGTAGTAGCTGATGTGTATAGTGTTGATTCATCCGCATACATAGACATTCTGGCTTTCCTCAAAGCCAGTGGCAATTCATTAGTAAAGATTGAAAAAGGTAATGGGCCTAGACAGCTTCCTTGGAGAATTCCTGATTCTACTTGGATTATGTTGGAGAGGCTTCTATTAAAAGAACATCCTTGTGTTCTGTTAGACAGGTAACTCTTAATCCACAATATAGCAGGGGATGTAAAGCCATAACAGATGTTTTTCCAGCGGAAAATCATGATTGATAATGTCAAAGGCCTCACTGATGTCTCACAAAACAGCCCCAAAGAAACCAAATTCCATTTCCTCATTGAAGAGACATTTTAGTGACCTTACTGAATTAACTGGAATTGAAATGGAATAGACTCAAACCCTGGTAAGGACTGATAGAATACCCAGGGTATCAGGGTTTTACATTTATTCTTGTAATTATTCCTTTTTTTATACAAAATGTAACCAGGGGAGTCTCATTGAGATATGAATCTCTTCTTCAAGTGAGCCCCGGCCAAGAGACTATTAATTAAGAAAAAGAAGAAATTGAACCAGATGTTTTACATTTGGCCTCTGTAGATCTTTAACCACTTAGACCAAGTATTTTAAGAGCACCATGCAGCTGATGAAGGCCATAAAATTGCATATGGTTATTATCTCTCATTAGCATTTTATTTTAGGTCTAGGGGGGGTCTAGGGTCTAGGGGGGGTCTAGGGTCTAGGGGGGGTCATGTAAAACAGAGCATTTGTCATGCAGGTGAAAGAGGACCCAAAAGCGACTTAACAGAAACAGAGTTTATTTAAGTCCAAACAGGGAATAACAAAAATCCTCTAGTCTGTAGAGGGGAATAACTGGAGAAGCGGCCACAGACTGCAGGTCGCTTCGGGTAGGCGCAGGCCGTAGTTGATAGAGACACCTGCTCACACGCAGCATCTGATGAAGGCAAAAAACACGACAGGACAGGGCGATACACAATCACAGCAAAAACACGACAGGACAGGGCGAAACGCAATCACAGCATGGTGAATACTAAACAAGGAACCGACGGGACAGGAACGGAACACAAAGGAATAAATAGGGACTCTAATCAGGGAAAGGATCGGGAACAGGTGTGGGAAGACTAAATGATGATTAGGGGAATAGGAACAGCTGGGAGCAGGAACGGAACGATAGAGAGAAGAGAGAGCGAGAGAGTGAGAGAGGGAGGGGGAGAGAGAGGGATAGAAGGAGGGAAAGAACCAAATAAGACCAGCAGAGGGAAACGAATAGCATGGGGAGCACAGGGACAAGACATGATAATAAATGACAAACATGACAGTACCCCCCACTCACCGAGCGCCTCCTGGCGCACTCGAGGAGGAATCCTGGCGGCAACGGAGGAAATCATCGATGAGTGAACGGTCCAGCACGTCCCCGAGACGGAACCCAACTCCTCTCCTCAGGACCGTAACCCTCCCAATCCACTAGGTATTGGTGACCCCGTCCCCGAGAACGCATGTCCATGATCTTATGTACCTTGTAAATAGGTGCGCTCTCGACAAGGACGGGAGGGGGAGGGAAGACGAACGGGGTGCGAAGAAAGGGCTTAACACAGGAGACATGGAAGACAGGATGGACGCGACGAAGATGTCGCGGAAGAAGCAGTCGCACAGCGACAGGATTGACGACCTGGGAGACACGGAACGGACCAATGAACCGCGGAGTCAACTTACGAGAAGCTGTCGTAAGAGGAAGGTTGCGAGTGGAAAGCCACACTCTCTGGCCGCAACAATACCTTGGACTCTTAATCCTGCGTTTATTGGCGGCTCTCACCGTCTGTGCCCTGTAACGGCAAAGTGCAGACCTCACCCTCCTCCAGGTGCGCTCACAACGTTGGACAAACGCTTGAGCGGAGGGAACGCTGGACTCGGCAAGCTGGGATGAGAACAGAGGAGGCTGGTAACCCAGACTACTCTGAAACGGAGATAACCCGGTAGCAGACGAAGGAAGCGAATTGTGAGCGTATTCTGCCCAGGGGAGCTGTTCTGCCCAAGACGCAGGGTTTCTGAAAGAAAGGCTGCGTAGTATGCGACCAATCGTCTGATTGGCCCTCTCTGCTTGACCGTTAGACTGGGGATGAAACCCGGAAGAGAGACTGACGGACGCACCAATCAAACGACAGAACTCCCTCCAAAACTGTGACGTGAATTGCGGGCCTCTGTCTGAAACGGCGTCTAACGGGAGGCCATGAATTCTGAATACATTCTCAATAATGATTTGTGCCGTCTCCTTAGCGGAAGGAAGTTTAGCGAGGGGAATGAAATGTGCCGCCTTAGAGAACCTATCGACAACCGTCAGAATCACAGTCTTCCCCGCAGACAAAGGCAGACCGGTAATGAAGTCTAAGGCAATGTGAGACCATGGTCGAGAAGGAATGGGGAGCGGTCTGAGACGACCGGCAGGAGGAGAGTTACCCGACTTAGTCTGCGCGCAGTCCGAACAAGCAGCCACGAAACGGCGCGTGTCACGCTCCTGAGTCGGCCACCAAAAGCGCTGGCGAATAGAAGCAAGAGTGCCTCGAACACCGGGATGACCAGCTAACTTGGCAGAGTGAGCCCACTGAAGAACAGCCAGACGAGTGGAAACAGGAACGAAAAGGAGGTTACTAGGACAAGCGCGCGGCGACGCAGTGTGCGTGAGTGCTTGCTTAACCTGTCTTTCAATTCCCCAGACTGTTAACCCGACAACACGCCCATAAGGAAGAATCCCCTCGGGATCAGTAGAAGCCACAGAAGAACTAAACAGACGGGATAAGGCATCAGGCTTGGTGTTCTTGCTACCCGGACGGTAAGAAATCACAAACTCGAAACGAGCGAAAAACAACGCCCAACGAGCTTGACGGGCATTAAGTCGTTTGGCAGAACGGATGTACTCAAGGTTCTTATGGTCTGTCCAAACGACAAAAGGAACGGTCGCCCCCTCCAACCACTGTCGCCATTCGCCTAGGGCTAAGCGGATGGCGAGCAGTTCACGGTTACCCACATCATAGTTGCGCTCAGATGGCGACAGGCGATGAGAAAAATAAGCGCAAGGATGAACCTTATCGTCAGACTGGAAGCGCTGGGATAGAATGGCTCCCACGCCTACCTCTGAAGCGTCAACCTCGACAATGAATTGTCTAGTGACGTCAGGAGTAACGAGGATAGGAGCGGACGTAAAACGTTCTTTTAGAAGATCAAAAGCTCCCTGGGCGGAACCGGACCACTTAAAACACGTCTTGACAGAAGTAAGAGCTGTGAGAGGGGCAGCAACTTGACCGAAATTACGAATGAAACGCCGATAGAAATTAGCGAAACCTAAAAAGCGCTGCAACTCGACACGTGACCTTGGAACGGGCCAATCACTGACAGCTTGGACCTTAGCGGAATCCATCTGAATGCCTTCAGCGGAAATAACGGAACCGAGAAAAGTAACGGAGGAGACATGAAAAGAGCACTTCTCAGCCTTTACGTAGAGACAATTCTCTAAAAGGCGCTGTAGAACACGTCGAACGTGCTGAACATGAATCTCGAGTGACGGAGAAAAAATCAGGATATCGTCAAGATAGACAAAAACAAAAATGTTCAGCATGTCTCTCAGAACATCATTAACTAATGCCTGAAAAACAGCTGGCGCATTGGCGAGACCGAACGGCAGAACCCGGTACTCAAAATGCCCTAACGGAGTGTTAAACGCCGTTTTCCACTCGTCCCCCTCTCTGATGCGCACGAGATGGTAAGCGTTACGAAGGTCCAACTTAGTAAAGCACCTGGCTCCCTGCAGAATCTCGAAGGCTGATGACATAAGGGGAAGCGGATAACGATTCTTAACCGTTATGTCATTCAGCCCTCGATAATCCACGCAGGGCGCAGAGTACCGTCCTTCTTCTTAACAAAAAGAACCCCGCCCGGCCGGAGAAGAAGAAGGCACTATGGTACCGGCGTCAAGAGACACAGACAAATAATCCTCGAGAGCCTTACGTTCGGGAGCCGACAGAGAGTATAGTCTACCTCGAGGAGGAGTGGTCCCCGGAAGGAGATCAATACTACAATCATACGACCGGTGAGGAGGAAGGGAGTTGGCTCGGGACCGACTGAAGACCGTGCGCAGATCATGATATTCCTCCGGCACTCCTGTCAAATCGCCAGGTTCCTCCTGAGAAGTAGGGACAGAAGAAACGGGAGGGATGGCAGACATTAAACACTTCACATGACAAGAAACGTTCCAGGATAGGATAGAATTACTAGACCAATTAATAGAAGGATTATGACATACTAGCCAGGGATGACCCAAAACAACAGGTGTAAACGGTGAACGGAAAATCAAAAAAGAAATAGTCTCACTGTGGTTACCAGATACTGTGAGGGTTAAAGGTAGTGTCTCAAATCTGATACTGGGAAGATGACTACCATCTAAGGCGAACATGGGCGTAGGCTTCTCTAACTCTCTGAAAGGAATGTCATGTTTCCGAACCCATGCTTCGTCCATGAAACAACCCTCAGCCCCAGAGTCTATCAAGGCACTACATGTAGCACCCGAACCGGTCCAGCGTAGGTGGACCGACAAAGTAGTACAGGACTTTGATGGAGAGACCTGAGTAGTTGCGCTCACCTGTAGCCCTCCGCTTACAGATGAGCTCTGGCTTTTACTGGACATAAATTAACAAAATGTCCAGCAACTCCGCAATAGAGGCACAGGCGGTTGGTGATCCTCCGTTCCCTCTCCTTATTCGAGATGCGAATCCCTCCCAGCTGCATGGGCTCAGTCTCAAAGCCAGAGGAGGGAGATGGTTGCGATGCGGAGCAGGGAAACACCGTTGATGCGAGCTCTCTTCCACGAGCCCGGTGACGAAGATCTACCCGTCGTTCTATGCGGATGGCGAGAGCAATCAAAGAGTCCACATCTGAAGGAACCTCCCGGGAGAGAATCTCATCCTTAACCACTGCGTGGAGTCCCTCCAGAAAACGAGCGAGCAGCGCCGGCTCGTTCCACTCACTAGAGGCAGCAAGAGTGCGAAACTCAATAGAATAATCCGTTATGGACCGTTCACCTTGGCATAAGGAAGCCAGGGCCCTAGAAGCCTCCCCACCAAAAACTGAACGGTCAAAAACCCGAATCATCTCCTCTTTAAAGTTCTGGAATTTGTTAGAGCAATCAGCCCTTGCCTCCCAGATAGCTGTGCCCCATTCTCGAGCCCGGCCAGTAAGGAGTGAAATGACGTAAGCAACCCGAGCTCTCTCTCTAGAGTATGTGTTGGGTTGGAGAGAGAACACAATCTCACACTGCGTGAGAAAGGAGCGGCACTCAGTGGGCTGCCCGGAGTAGCAAGGTGGGTTATTAACCCTAGGTTCTGGAGGCTCGGCAGGCCAGGAAGTAACAGGTGGCACGAGACGTAGACTCTGGAACTGTCCAGAGAGGTCGGAAACCTGAGCGGCCAGGTTCTCCACGGCATGGCGAGCAGCAGACAATTCCTGCTCGTGTCTGCCGAGCATGGCTCCTTGGATCTCGACGGCAGTGTAACGAGCGTCTGAAGTCGCTGGGTCCATTACTTGGTCGGTTCCTTCTGTCATGCAGGTGAAAGAGGACCCAAAAGCGACTTAACAGAAACAGAGTTTATTTAAGTCCAAACAGGGAATAACAAAAATCCTCTAGTCTGTAGAGGGGAATAACTGGAGAAGCGGCCACAGACTGCAGGTCGCTTCGGGTAGGCGCAGGCCGTAGTTGATAGAGACACCTGCTCACACGCAGCATCTGATGAAGGCAAAAAACACGACAGGACAGGGCGATACACAATCACAGCAAAAACACGACAGGACAGGGCGAAACGCAATCACAGCATGGTGAATACTAAACAAGGAACCGACGGGACAGGAACGGAACACAAAGGAATAAATAGGGACTCTAATCAGGGGAAAGGATCGGGAACAGGTGTGGGAAGACTAAATGATGATTAGGGGAATAGGAACAGCTGGGAGCAGGAACGGAACGATAGAGAGAAGAGAGAGCGAGAGAGTGAGAGAGGGAGGGGGAGAGAGAGGGATAGAAGGAGGGAAAGAACCAAATAAGACCAGCAGAGGGAAACGAATAGCATGGGGAGCACAGGGACAAGACATGATAATAAATGACAAACATGACAGCATTGTTTAACCTCAATATTTAACTTTCCCCATAATGATAATACATAATGATAATACTAAATAATACTAAACATGGTATGCTGTATTCACTGTCTGTGTAAACCTTGAAGCAGTGGGGGATATCTAGTCCCCGTTTTACTGCTTGTGGAAATACAGCCTTGTCAGCTCAGTTCATTTGGCACCAGTATTGACAGCCTAGAGCAATTAAAGTTATTATCAGACATGAAATGGTTGCCATAGCATCCCTATTAGCCTGTCGTTGGAGGCTGGACTTGAAACAAGGAGGGCAAGTTTTGTAGCGTGGCACCCCACCGAGTCATTATTTACCCATCACACGTTGAAAGTAAATGAGTGTCTATTATACTGTTGCCTAACTGCATCCATTATATGCCCTGACAATAGACCCTTTCCTCAAATAGATGATTGCACTTTTATCTGTTTTCGCCATTTGGAAATATTTAACCTGTTTATCCAGGCGAGTCAATTAAGATTAAGCATTTTTATTTACAATTAAGGCCTGAAAGACAAAGACAGGCTTATGGCACTTGTCCTGTCCAAGTCCATGCCTGTCAATAATCTTTCCTTTCTAGGTTCCCCTTCAGCTGGCTTATTCTAAGAGCCCTGATCCACTAGTATCTACTACAGATGCCTTCTTCACACTCTCCTTCTACAAGGCCCTCCTCAGACCATGGTTGCATTTAGCTTTTATCTAGACTTCACATACACACACAGGCACACACATAGACAGACACACACACACACACACACAGGAACACACACACGTATGCACACAGGAATACACACACGCTCACGTATGCACACACACACACACACACACACACACACACACACACACACACACACACACACACACACACACACACACACACACACACACACACACACACACACACACACACACACACACACACACACACACACAGGAACACACACACGTATGCACACAGGAATACACACACGCTCACGTACGCACATACACACACACAGGAACACACACTCACATTCACACACACACACACACAGGAACACACACACGTATGCACACAGGAATACACACACGCTCACGTATGCACACACACACACACACACACACACACACACACACGCACACAAAGGCACATGCACACACACACAACTAAACCATAATCTGTCCTACACACTCTTACCTCTATACCACACACGCCCGCCTTGTGCCACAATCTACCCTACAGTCCCTACACCAGCGTTTCCCAAACTAGGAGGTCGTGACCCCATGTGGAGTCGTCTGATTTCTGATTGGCTGATGATCTTCGGAATACCTTTCTGATGCATTTCAGTCACTTCAAACCAGTCAGATTGAAATACTGTCAAAAATTCTGTCAGACTGATTTGTAATAGACTATCATAGCCCCAATTAATAAAGTAAACATTGACCGTTGATTACATCACTTTTTTATATATGTTGGGATCACTGAAGAAATGTTGAAAAATGGGGTCGCAGGCCCCCCAAAAGTTTGGTAACCCCACACACATGTCCTGTGTCACAATCTACCGCCCACGCCCCAGACACCCCTTGCTAAACCATGCTAAACATCAACTAAAGTCCTACTGTTCCAACATACCAATTAACAAATCAATCAATGTGTGTCAATCAATCAATGTTCCCACAGAGCCATAGACCTGAGTGATTCTGGAGTACCTGGATGAGGAGTCTCCAGTGGACGAAGGACAATGACGTCACCGACATCCTGGACCTCACCTTCACTGTCAATGAGGTCTTTGGCCAGGTAGGTCAGTCTAAATTAGGGCAACGGTTCCCAACCTTTTCTATTCCGGGGTACACCAAATCACTGTCAAAAGCTCTTGAGGACCCCCATTTGCAGAGTGACTTAAATATCTTGCCGGTCAAATTTAGAGTCAATGTTATCAGTGAATGTGACAGATTAAAATGCCTACAATTAATATTATGAAATACTGTAATGGGAAAATAATGTTAAATTGCATATAATGCCATTGATAATCGCAACCTTATCCTTTTTTGGAAGAAAATCAATCTATTAAAAAATAAATATACATTTAAAAATTCTAAAAATCATTTGCAGGCCACCTACTGGGATCAGTCTCATACACCTTTCTGGTATCATTAAATGTCGAACAAAAAATGTTCAATGCCGAAAAGTAAGCCTATTGTTTGTTTGTCCCGTCAATAAATCTATTGTTTGTTTGTCCCATCAATAAATCTATCAGATTTTGGCAGCAACAGAGTGCTTCTTTTTCGTTATTCTCCCCCAGTCAACTATTCAAGTATCCTGGGGTAAGGAATGTTCATTTTCCGTCATAAGATGCAAGCTTTCCAACAAGTCAGTTCGTCAACTTTCTGCCCTGGTTGAGCTGCTCCGGTCAACTGTAAGTGCTGTTATTTTGAAATGGAAAAGGTCCAGGAGCAACAACGGCTCAGCCGTGAAGTGGTTGGCCACACAGGCTCACAGAACGGGACCAACGAGTGCTGAAGTGCAATGGCATGTAAAAATAGTCTATCTTTGGTTGCAAACACTCACTACTGAGTTCTAAACTGCCTCTGGAAGCAACGTTATCACAATAACTGTTCGACTGTAGCTTCATGAAATGGGTTTCCATAGCCGAGCAGCTGCACACAAACCTAAGATCACCATGCACAATGCCAAGCGTCGGCTGGAGTGGTGTAAAGCTTGTGGCCATTGCGTTTATCTGGGTTTATCAGCTGCCAGGAGAATGCTACCTGCCCCAATGCATAGTGCCTACTGCAAAGTTTGGTGGAGGAGGAATAATGGTCTGGGGCTGTTTTTTATGGTTCGGGCTATGTCCCTTAGTTCCAGTGAAGGGAAATCTTAAGGCTACAGCATACAATAACATTCTAGACAAGTCTGTGCTTCCAACATTCTGGCAACAGTTTGGGGAAGGCCCTTTCCTGTTACAGCATGACAAAGCGAGGTCCATAAAGAAATGTTTTGTTGAGATAAGTGTGGAAGGACTTGACTATCCTGCTCAGAACCCTGACCTCAACCCCATTGAACACCTTTAGTATGAATTCGAACACCAGCTTTGAGCCAGGCCTAATTGCCCAACATCAGTGCCCGACCTCACTAATGATCTTGTGGCTGAATCGAAGCAAGTCCCCACAGCAATGTTCCAACATCTAGTGGAAAGCCTTCCGAGAAGATTGGAGCCTGTTATAGCAGCAAAGGGGAGGACCAACTCCATACATACCCACAACTCCTTAATGCCCAAGATTTTGGAATGAGATGTTCGACTAGCAGGTGTCCACATACCTTTGGTCATGTAGTGTATAAGCAAGATGACAGATCCTTCTCATTTCCATGTTGCTTACAGCTATCCAGTCTCTTCAGATTTGTCAACGCCAAAGTTAGGGTCTCTAGAAGGTTGGTGTCAGAGACATTGCTCTATCCCAACATTAATAACAGGTGAATTCCATTAGTTTGTGGAACAATCATCCGTTGGCTTCCACAACTCCTACTCCAACCCTCCTTTTCCCACGGGTGGTAGACTCTTGCCTGGTCTCGCTGTTTGATGCCAGAGAGATGGAGCTGGTCATTGTAGGGGCGGTTGAGATCGACCTCAACAACTGGAGGACCAACACAGAGTACAGAGGAGGTGAGACAGTACAGCTCTTTCTGTTCTGGGAAGTGTCCTAGGGAAATATGTATAAAAAGCACTGTAGGCCTTATGTTCAAACTGAAAGTGACATACCTTCAGAGAAAACAGAGGAGCGAGGAAAGCACAATATTAAAACACTAACAAAGACCAGGTAATGGACCAGGTAATGGACCGGGTAATGGGCCGGGTAATGGACCGGGTAATGGACCAGGTAATGGACCGGGTAATGGACCAGGTAATGGACCGGGTAATGATCCAGGTAATGGGCCGGGTAATGGATCAGGTAATGGGCCGGGTAATGGATCAGGTAATGGACCAGGTAATGATCCAGGTAATGGACCGGGTAATGGACCGGGTAATGGACCAGGTAATGGACCAGGTAATGGACCAGGTAATGGGCCAGGTCATGGGACAGGTAATGGACCAGGTAATGGGCCAGGTCATGGGACAGGTAATGGACCAGGTAATGGACCAGGTAATGGGCCAGGTCATGGGACAGGTAATGGACCAGGTAATGGACCAGGTAATGATCCAGGTCATGGACCAGGTAATGATCCAGGTAATGATCCAGGTAATTGACCAGGTAATGATCCAGGTAATGATCCAGGTAATGGACAAGGTAATGATCCAGGTAATGAACAAGGTAATGATCCAGGTAATGATGCAGGTAATGGACCAGGTAATGATGCAGGTAATGGACCAGGTAATGATGCAGGTAATGGGTCAGGTAATGGACCAGGTAATGATGCAGGTAATGATCCAGGTAATGGACCAGGTAATGGATCAGGTAATTTTCTGGGTAATGATGCAGGTAATGATGCAGGTAATGGGTCAGGTAATGGACCGGGTAATGGACCAGGTAATGATCCTGGTAATTGACCAGGTAATGATCCTGGTAATTGACCAGGTAATGATCCTGGTAATTGACCAGGTAATGATCCTGGTAATTGACCAGGTAATGGACCAGGTAATGATCCAGGTAATTGACCAGGTAATGGACAAGGTAATGATCCAGGTAATTGACCAGGTAATGGACAAGGTAATGATCCAGGTAATGGGCCAGGTAAGGGACCAGGTAATGATCCAGGTAATGGACCAGGTAAGGGACCAGGTAATGATCCAGGTAATGGACCAGGGAATGGGCCAGGTAATGTTCCAGGTAATGATCCAGGTAATGGGCCAGGTAAGGGACCAGGTAATGATCCAGGTAATGGGCCAGGTAAGGGACCAGGTAATTTACCAGGTAATGGACCAGGTAATGATCCTGGTAATTGACCAGGTAATGATCCAGGTAATGATCCAGGTAATGATCCAGGTAATTGACCAGGTAATGAACCAGGTAATGATCCAGGTAATGATCCAGGTAATGATCCAGGTAATTGACCAGGCCATGATCCAGGTAATTGACCAGGTAATGATCCAGGTAATGATCCAGGTAATTGACCAGGTCATGATCCAGGTAATTGACCAGGTAATGATCCAGGTAATTGACCAGGTAATGATCCAGGTAATGATCCAGGTAATGATCCAGGTAATGATCCAGGTAATGATCCAGGTAATTGACCAGGTAATGATCCAGGTAATGATCCAGGTAATTGACCAGGTAATGATCCAGGTAATGATCCAGGTAATTGACCAGGTAATTGACCAGGTAATGATCCAGGTAATGATCCAGGTAATTGACCAGGTAATGATCCAGGTAATTGACCAGGTAATGATCCAGGTAATTGACCAGGTAATGATACAGGTAATGATCGAGGTAATGATCCAGGTAATGATCCAGGGAATGATCCAGGTAATTGACCAGGTAATGATCCAGGTAATGATCCAGGTAATGATCCAGGTAATGATCCAGGTAATGGACCAGGTAATGATCCAGGTAATTGACCAGGTAATGGACCAGGTAATGATCCAGGTAATGGACCAGGTAATGATCCAGGTAATGATCCAGGTCATGGTGGAAACACTGTCAGTGTTGGTCATGCTCTGTTTAATGTAAAGTGTCACTTTCTGAAGGCATAAATCAGTCAGTGTCCTTTCTGCGTTACAATGTACTACAGTCCATATGTTCCAACTGTCAGGGCTGCTACAGTACACGAATGACAGAGCATTCAACGGCAAGTAAAACACAACACAGCACCGATCTCATGGCCTCGTTAGCACACATGCCCCATGTCACCTGACCTAAGACTAAGAGAGAGTGTCTGTGACTGACTACGCCTATGTCGTGTCTGTGACTGACTACGGCTACGTCGTGATTGTGACTGACTACGGGGTGACTGACTAAAGCTACATCGTTACTATGACTGACTATGACTACATTGTGACAGTGACTGACTACTTCGTGACAGTGACTATGGTTACACCTTGACTGTGACTGACTACGGTTACGTCGTGACTGTGACTGACTACGGCTAAGTCGTGACTGTGACTGACTATGGCTACGTCGTGAATGTGACTGACTATGGCTACGTCTTGAATGTGACTGACTACGGCTACGTCATGACTGTGACTAATACGGGGTGACTGACTAAAGCTACATCGTTAATATGACTGACTATGACTACATTGTGACAGTGACTGACTACTTCGTGACAGTGACTATGGTTACACCTTGACTGTGACTGACTATGGTTACGTCGTGACTGTGACTGACTACCGCTACGTCGTGACTGTGACTGACTACGGCTGCGTCTTGACTGTGACTGACTACAGCTACGTCGTGAATGTGACTGACTATGGCTACGTCTTGAATGTGACTGACTACGGCTACGTCGTGACTGTGACTGACTACGGGGTGACTGACTAAAGCTACATCGTTAATATGACTGACTATGACTACATTGTGACAGTGACTGACTACTTCGTGACAGTGACTATGGTTACACCTTGACTGTGACTGACTACGGTTACGTCGTGACTGTGACTGACTACCGCTACGTCGTGACTGTGACTGACTACGGCTGCGTCTTGAATGTGACTGACTACGGCTACGTTGTGACACTGACTATGGCTACGTCGTGACTGTGACTGACTACGGTTACGTCTTGATTGTGACTGACTATGGCTACGTCTTGAATGTGACTTGACTACAGTTACGTCTTGATTGTGACTGACTATGGCTACGTCTTGATTGTGACTGACTATGGCTACGTCTTGAATGTGACTGACTATGGCTACGTCGTGACTGTGACTGACTACGGCTACGTCGTGAATGTGACTGACTACGGCTACGTCGTGACTGTGACTGACTACGGCTGCGTCTTGAATGTGACTGACTACGGCTACGTCTTGAATGTGACTGACTACGGCTACGTTGTGACACTGACTATGGCTACGTCTTGAATGTGACTGACTAAGGCTACGTCGTGACTGTGACTGACTACGGTTACGTCTTGATTGTGACTGACTATGGCTACGTCTTGAATGTGACTGACACTGACTATGGCTACGTCTTGAATGTGACTGACTACTGCTACGTCGTGACTGTGACTGACTATGGCTACGTCTTGACTGTGACTGACTATGGCTACGTTGTGATTGACTATGGCTACGTTGTGACTGACTATGGCTATGTTGTGACTGTGACTGACTATGGCTACGTTGTGACTGTGACTCACTATGGCTACGTTGTGACTGTGACTGACTATGGCTACGATGTGACTGAGTGACTACGGCTACGTCTTGACTGACTGGCAATGTCTTGACTGTCACTGACTATGGGGGGGACTGATTACGGCTACATCGTGACTGACTGACTAAGGCTACGTCGTGAGTGTGACTGACTACGTCTACATCGTGATTGTGACTGACTATGGCTACCTTGTGACTGACTGACTATGGCTACGTTGTGACTGACTGACTATGGCTACGTTGTGACTGACTGACTATGGCTACGTTGTGACTGACTGACTATGGCTACGTTGTGACTGACTGACTATGGCTACGTTTGACTGACTGACTATGGCTACGTCGTGACTGACTGACTATGGCTACGTTGTGACTGACTGACTATGGCTACGTTGTGACTGACTCACTATGGCTACGTTGTGACTGTGACTGACTGCAGCTACGTCGTGATTGTGACTGACTATGGCTACGTCGTGATTGTGACTGACTATGGCTACGTTGTGATTGTGACTGGCTATGGCTACGTTGTGATTGTGACTGACTATGGCTACGATGTGACTGACTGACTATGGCTACGTCGTGATTGTGACTGACTATGGCTACGTTGTGATTGTGACTGACTATGGCTACGTTGCGACTGACTAAGGCTACGTCGTGAGTGTGACTGACTATGGCTACGTCGTGATTGTGACTGACTGCAGCTACGTTGTGACTGACTGACTGACTATGGCTACGATGTGACTGACTGACTATGGCTACGTCGTGATTGTGACTGACTATGGCTACGTTGTGACTGTGACTGACTATGGCTATGTTGTGATTGTGACTGACTATGGCTACGTTGTGATTGTGACTGACTATGGCTACGTTGTGACTGACTAAGGCTACGTCGTGATTGTGACTGACTGCAGCTACGTTGTGACTGACTGACTGACTATGGCTACGTTGTGACTGTGACTGACTATGGCTACGTTGTGACTGTGACTGACTATGGCTACGTTGTGACTGACTGACTGCAGCTACGTCGTGATTGTGACTGACTATGACTACGTTGTGACTGTGACTGACTATGGCTACGTCGTGATTGTGACTGACTATGGCTACGTTGTGATTGTGACTGACTATGACTACGTTGTGACTGACTGACTGCAGCTACATCGTGATTGTGACTGACTATGGCTACATCGTGATTGTGACTGACTATGGCTACGTTGTGATTGTGACTGACTATGGCTACGTTGTGATTGTGACTGACTATGACTACGTTGTGACTGACTGCAGCTACGTCGTGACTGTGACTGACTGCAGCTACGTCGTGAGCACCATTGCAATATCTCTCAGCCTCTTTTGAACAGACAGATGTGGCGGAGAGGCCGGCGAAGCCTGAAATTCCCATAAATGTCTCTAAATCATGAATCACCCAGAAGGACCTGCTCCAGCTGCCAGGTTTGACCCAAAACCTCAATCTGCTGTGGATGGATGGATTGGGATCACGAGCAGGACTGGAAAGAGCTTCCAGTCGGCCGCCTCCTTTTCACCACAGCCTCCAAAGGAAACAGCGCCCTGTTTAGACTGCAGTTTGTCTTATAAAGTGGAAGCTTTACAAAGACAGAGAAAGGGACGAACATTACATTTGCCCTGAGAATGTAAGCTAGCTTTTCAGTATTACAGTTTTGTTTGATTGCTTAAGCACGATTTAAAACAGGGCCCGTGTTTTCATAACACTACACCCAATTAGCACAACCACACACCCAATTAGCACAACCACACACCCAATTAGCACAACACGTGACACGACAGATCCTTTGCAAAAATTAAACACTCTTGTAAAAACTACACTTCTTTTTAAAAACCACACTTTGTTACCATATAAAACACACGTTTCACATTACTATACTCTGTTTGCACGAGTTACACTCTGCTGTGATAAACCTAAAACACTTTTAGCACTTCTACTTCCTTATGAGTAGAGTAGGCTACTATCAACAAAGTACAAATAGAATGTAAATTCACCAAACACAACAAGACCAATGTTGCAGACTGAAGAAACTCATTTTTTCAACATGCCCAAAATGTTGACATGGAGATTCATAATACTGTAACATTACATTACATTACATTTAAGTCATTTAGCAGACGCTCTTATCCAGAGCGACTTACAAACGTCACTTTACGTATTGTAAGTTTAAAAAAAAAAAAAAAACTAGACATTGTCTCGTCGCCGAGCTGGATCTGGCCAGAGAATTTCATCAACATCGCAGGCAATGTTGTCATCTTGGAAAGAAATGTCTTGAATGACAAATCCATCCTTCCATTGCTGCTACCTCCATCTGGTCACAGGCCTCCTCCATGGCTTGGATGAGGGGTACCTCAGCCTGGAGACGGAGATCATATACCTTCCACCGCCATACCGAGAAAAACTGTTCTATAGGGTTGAGAAATGAAGAGTATGGTGGAAGATATAGGACGGTGAAATGTGGATGTTGCTGAAACCAGATCTGAACCAGAGCACAGCGGTGGAAAGACACATTGTCCCAGACAACAATGTATTTCATATGATCGATTTGATTTGCTGCTGTTATGTTGTGCAATTGGTCCAAAAATGTAAGTATGAGTGCTGTGTTGTAAGGGCCCATATGGGCATGGCGGTGGAGGACACCATTCTGTGTAATGGCTGCACAGCCACTACCCCCACGTTGCCCTGGGACATTGACTATAGCCCTGTGGCCAATGATGTTTCTTCCCCTCATCTACGTAAATGAACTCATGCTGGATCTCCTCTCCATCCATAAGTAAAACTCTGAAAAACAGTGTCAGGCAAAATGGTGTAGTTCAGTGTAGATCTAGTAAACACATTACAGTACAGTAAAAGATTATGAGACAGTATGCAAGATCACACTGCTAAAGTGAATACATACCTCTGCATAATCATGCCGCAGTTGTTTCACCCTTTCGGAATTGCGCTCGAAAGGCACTCGATAAATTTGCTTCATTTGTTTTGTTTTTAGGATGCGTGCCAGTGTTGATGTTGAGACCTGATGGATGTCGTTGAAAATGGCGTGGTTATTGACAATGTTAGCTTGGAGCTGCTTGAGTGTTATAGCATTGTTGGCCAAAACCATGTTTACTATCTCCCTCACTTGCTGTTCTGTGAACATAGGTGGCCTTCCCCCTCGTGGTCCCTGACCCTCAATACGAAAAGAAAAAAACAGTATACAATAGTACAGTAATTTCACAGGAAAAGGTAACAGAAGTGCTGATAGTGCATAGAATACAGTACTGTAAGCAGTTACTGAAACCGTGCAGATGTTTTTGATATGATGATATTTTTACAATACCTATTTTCCAGTCTAAATGTTCTCATCACACTTGCCACTGTATATCGGCTTAGATTTGTCTGTATTCGCAGTCCAGCCTCCCTCAGCATCAGGCCGTGGTTGACAACGTGGTCAACCAGTGTTGATTTGGCTGTACTCGCAGTCCAGCCTCCCTCAGCGTCAGGCCGTGGTTGACAACGTGGTCAACTAGTGTTGTGCGTATCTCATTTGTCAGATTCGGGCCTCTTTGAGCACCTCCACCCCGTCGTCTTACTCTTTCTATTGTGCTTGAAGACCGATGAACTCACCTGCTGCTTTTTATAATGCTTATACACCTGATTGGTGTGTCTACAATTAAGCAAACGAGTGTTTGCACACCTGATGACTGTGTTGAACCAATTGGCTGGACGGTGTGGTAATTTGACAGTCAGTGCTTTGGTATTGCAAGGACGTGACTTTGTGATATATTTTTGTGTGTAATGTATGTTAAGTGTGTTTAGTGATTTGCAAATCACTGTGTGTAGAGTTTTGCAACACGTGTGAGGTTGACAATGTGCTTATAGTTGTGCAAATATGGGCTGATGTTTTGCTTCTTGAGTGCAAGGTTTTTCTAATAGTGTACTACTTTTAATTTTAGTGTGTAAGCAATCCAAAAAAACTGTAATCATGACAATGACTTGCAGTTATGTACTGTAACACATTTCTCAAACACTAAGGCTGTGTTGAGAGGCAGCACAATTCTGGTCTTTTGGATAATTATTGGCCTTTTGTCCAATCAGGGGCTACTTTTGTTCTGGAACGTAGCCCTGTTTCTTTGTGTTCTGGAACGTAGCCCTGTTTCTTTGTGTTCTGGAACGTAGCCCTGTTTCTTTGTGTTCTGGAACGTAGCCCTGTTTCTTTGTGTTCTGGAATGTAGCCCTGTTTCTTTGTGTTCTGGAACGTAGCCCTGTTTCTTTGTGTTCTGGAACGTAGCCCTGTTTCTTTGTGTTCTGGAACGTAGCCCTGTTTCTTTGTGTTCTGGAACGTAGCCCTGTTTCTTTGTGTTCTGGAACGTAGCCCTGTTTCTTTGTGTTCTGGAACATAGCCCTGTTTCTTTACATTTACATTTAAGTCATTTAGCAGACGCTCTTATCCAGAGCGACTTACAAATTGGTGCATTCACCTTATGACATCCAGTGGAACAGTCACTTTACAATAGTCCATCTAAAACTTAAGGGGGGTGAGAGGGATTACTTATCCTATCCTAGGTATTCCTTAAAGAGGTGGGGTTTCAGGTGTCTCCGGAAGGTGGTGATTGACTCCGCTGTCCTGGTGTCGTGAGGGAGTTTGTTCCACCATTGGGGGGCCAGGGCAGCGAACAGTTTTGACTGGGCTGAGCGGGAGCTGTACTTCCTCAGTGGTAGGGAGGCGAGCAGGCCAGAGGTGGATGAACGCAGTGCCCTTGTTTGGGTGTAGGGCCAGATCAGAGCCTGGAGGTACTGAGGTGCCGTTCCCCTCACAGCTCCGTAGGCAAGCACCATGGTCTTGTAGCGGATGCGAGCTTCAACCGGAAGCCAGTGGAGAGAACGGAGGAGCGGGGTGACGTGAGAGAACTTGGGAAGGTTGAACACCAGACGGGCTGCGGCGTTCTGGATGAGTTGAAGGGGTTTAATGGCACAGGCAGGGAGCCCAGCCAACAGCGAGTTGCAGTAATCCAGACGGGAGATGACAAGTGCCTGGATTAGGACCTGCGCCGCTTCCTGTGTGAGGCAGGGTCGTACTCTGCGGATGTTGTAGAGCATGAACCTACAGGAACGGGCCACCACCTTGATGTTGGTTGAGAACGACAGGGTGTTGTCCAGGATCACGCCAAGGTTCTTGGCGCTCTGGGAGGAGGACACAATGGAGTTGTCAACCGTGATGGCGAGATCATGGAACGGGCAGTCCTTCCCCGGGAGGAAGAGCAGCTCCGTCTTGCCGAGGTTCAGCTTGAGGTGGTGATCCGTCATCCACACTGATATGTCTGCCAGACATGCAGAGATGCGATTCGCCACCTGGTCATCAGAAGGGGAAAGGAGAAGATTAATTGTGTGTCGTCTGCATAGCAATGATAAGAGAGACCATGTGAGGTTATGACAGAGCCAAGTGACTTGGTGTATAGCGAGAATAGGAGAGGGCCAAGAACAGAGCCCTGGGGGACACCAGTGGTGGGAGCGCGTGGTGAGGAGACAGATTCTCGCCACGCCACCTGGTAGGAGCTACCTGTCAGGTAGGACGCAATCCAAGCGTGGGCCGCGCCGGAGATGCCCAACTCGGAGAGGGTGGAGAGGAGGATCTGATGGTTCACAGTATCGAAGGCAGCCGATAGATCTAGAAGGATGAGAGCAGAGGAGAGAGAGTTAGCTTTAGCAGTGCGGAGCGCCTCCGTGATACAGAGGAGAGCAGTCTCAGTTGAATGACTAGTCTTGAAACCTGACTGATTTGGATCAAGAAGGTCATTCAGAGAGAGATAGCGGGAGAGCTGGCCAAGGACGGCACGTTCAAGAGTTTTGGAGAGAAAAGAAAGAAGGGATACTGGTCTGTAATTGTTGACATCGGAGGGATCGAGTGTAGGTTTTTTCAGAAGGGGTGCAACTCTTGCTCTCTTGAAGACGGAAGGGACGTAGCCAGCGGTCAGGGATGAGTTGATGAGCGAGGTGAGGTAAGGGAGAAGGTCTCCGGAAATGGTCTGGAGAAGAGAGGAGGGGATAGGGTCAAGCGGGCAGGTTGTTGGGCGGCCGGCCGTCACAAGACGCGAGATTTCATCTGGAGAGAGAGGGAGAAAGAGGTCAGAGCACAGGGTAGGGCAGTGTGAGCAGAACCAGCGGTGTCGTTTGACTTAGCAAACGAGGATCGGATGTCGTCGACCTTCTTTTCAAAATGGTTGACGAAGTCATCTGCAGAGAGGGGAGGAGGGGGGAGGGGGAGGAGGATTCAGGAGGGAGGAGAAGGTGGCAAAGAGCTTCCTAGGGTTAGAGGCAGATGCTTGGAATTTAGCGTGGTAGAAAGTGGCTTTAGCAGCAGAGACAGAGGAGGAAAATGTAGAGAGGAGGGAGTGAAAGGATGCCAGGTCCGCAGGGAGGCGAGTTTTCCTCCATTTCCGCTCGGCTGCCCTGAGCCCTGTTCTGTGAGCTCGCAATGAGTCATCGAGCCACGGAGCGGGAGGGGAGGACCGAGCCGGCCTGGAGGATAGGGGACATAGAGAGTCAAGGGATGCAGAGAGGGAGGAGAGGAGGGTTGAGGAGGCAGAATCAGGAGATAGGTGGGAGAAGGTTTGAGCGGAGGGAAGAGATGATAGGATGGAAGAGGAGAGAGTAGCGGGGGAGAGAGAGCGAAGGTTGGGACGGCGCGATACCATCCGAGTAGGGGCAGTGTGGGAGGTGTTGGATGAGAGCGAGAGGGAAAAGGATACAAGGTAGTGGTCGGAGACTTGGAGGGGAGTTGCAATGAGGTTAGTGGAAGAACAGCATCTAGTAAAGATGAGGTCGAGCGTATTGCCTGCCTTGTGAGTAGGGGGGAAGGTGAGAGGGTGAGGTCAAAAGAGGAGAGGAGTGGAAAGAAGGAGGCAGAGAGGAAAGAGTCAAAGGTAGACGTGGGGAGGTTAAAGTCGCCCAGAACTGTGAGAGGTGAGCCGTCCTCAGGAAAGGAGCTTATCAAGGCATCAAGCTCATTGATGAACTCTCCGAGGGAACCTGGAGGGCGATAAATGATAAGGATGTTAAGCTTGAAAGGGCTAGTAACTGTGACAGCATGGAATTCAAAGGAGGCGATAGACAGATGGGTAAGGGGAGAAAGAGAGAATGACCACTTGGGAGAGATGAGGATCCCGGTGCCACCACCCCGCTGACCAGACGCTCTCGGGGTGTGCGAGAACATGTGGGCGGACGAAGAGAGAGCAGTAGGAGTAGCAGTGTTGTCTGTGGTGATCCATGTTTCCGTCAGTGCCAAGAAGTCGAGGGACTGGAGGGAGGCATAGGCTGAGATGAACTCTGCCTTGTTGACCGCAGATTGGCAGTTCCAGAGGCTACCGGAGACCTGGAACTCCACGTGGGTCGTGCGCGCTGGGACCACCAGAGTAGGGTGGCCGCGGCCACGCGGTGTGGAGCGTTTGTATGGTCTGTGCAGTGAGGAGAGAACAGGGATAAACAGACACATAGTTGACAGGCTACAGAAGAGGCTACGCTAATGCAAAGGAGATTGGAATGACAAGTGGACTACACGTCTCGAATGTTCAGAAAGTTAAGCTACGTAGCAAGAATCTTATTGACTAAAATTATTAAAATGATACAGTACTGCTGAAGTAGGCTAGCTGGCAGTGGGTGCGTTGTTGACACTACACTAATCAAGTCGTTCCGTTGAGTGTAATAGTTTCTGCAGTGTTGCTATTCGGGGGCTAGCTGGCTAGCTAGCAGTGTTGTTTACGTTACGTTGCGTTAAAAGAACGACAATAGCTGGCTAGCGAACCTAGAAAATCGCTCTAGACTACACAATTATCTTTGATACAAAGACGGCTATGTAGCTAGCTATGTAGCTAGCTACGATCAAACAAATCAAACCGTTGAACTGTAATGAAATGAAGTGAAAATGTGATACTACCTGTGAATGCGACCGGGTTGTTGAGTTCTATACAGAAGACGTTGGCTAGCGTTGGCTAGCTAGCAGAGTCACCTACGTTAAGGACGACAAATAGCTGGCTAGCTAACCTCGGTAAATTAAGATAATCACTCTAAGACTACACACTCTAAACCTAAACAACACAATTATCTTGGATACGATGATACGAAGACAGCAAAGACAGCTATGTAGCTAGCTAACACTACTGTTATGCAGGTGAATGAGGACCCAAAAGCGACTTGGCGAAAACAGAGTTTTTAATCCAGTAAGATACTTAACAAAACAAAAGGCATAATACTACTCGTAAAGACGAGAACAGACTGGAGACTTGATCAAGAACTGCAGGTTGCCTCGGGAAGGCACTTGAACCTAGCAGACTCAGACACCTGCTCACCACGCAGCATCTGAGGCAAACACGACACGACAGGGCAAAACATAGACACAGCACGGTGAATATAGACAAGGATCCGACAGGGCAGGTACGGAAAACAAGGAGAGAAATAGGGACTCTAATCAGGGAAAAGGATCGGGAACAGGTGTGGGAAGACTAAATGATTGATTAGGGGAATAGGAACAGCTGGGAGCAGGAACGGAACGATAGAGAGAAGAGAGAGCGAGAGAGTGAGAGAGGGAGGGGGAGAGAGAGGGATAGAAAGAGGGAAAGAACCTAATAAGACCAGCAGAGGGAAACGAATAGAAGGGGAAGCACAGGGACAAGACATGATAATTAATGACAAAACATGACAACTACACTAATCAAGTCGTTCAGTTGAGTGTAATAGTTTCTCCAGTGCAGCTAATCAGTGGACGTTAGCTAGCTGGCTAGTGAAGACTACGTTAGGACGGCGAAATACGATAATTACGCAATTATCTTTGTGTCTTTCATTTTTGTTAATTGATTTCACCTGTGTTGGTTTCTCACCTGGTCTCATCAGCTCTTTATTTAGTTCAGTTGTTTCTGTTTGTATGCTTGTGAGGTATTGTTTGTTATTGACTACCTGCCTGTGTTTGACCATTGCCTGCCTGTGTTTGACCATTGCCTGCCTGTGTTTGACCATTGCCTGCCTGTGTTTGACCATTGCCTGCCTGTGTTTGACCATTGCCTGCCTGTGACCACGATTCCTGACTTCTGCTAAGGCCTAATAAACATCTACCGTGCTCTGTGGGTGAATCTACACCTTTTTTCTCCCTAAGTATTCATTACAAAACTGAAAAGTAGAAGGTATTATATATTTTTTTATGTTATATTCAAATCACTTCCTGGATTGACTACCTTAAATTCAAATGACAATGTGTCTTTGTTGGAATTGTCCTGCATTGTATTGTATTTTTAAATGTGCCAGTCTGTCTATTTTTACTGGCTTTTAGAATAATTTTATCCATAGAATATCCTGGGCATCCTTTAGTAAAAGCATCTACTATGTTATTTAAGTACGATGCTATTAATATGAAGCATTCAAATATTTAAGATCATAGCTTGATCAGAGCTTTCAAAATAAATGATGCAGCGATAATTACGTATGGAGAGTCATATAGCTGTACTGTAAGTTTGTTTGTGTGATTTTCTAAATAAAACTATTTGCATATATATTTTTTTATGTTACATCCCCTTGGAAACAAAGTAAACAGTAATCTTTAATTCAACAGTTGAAAAGTTGTGATATACTGTATTTAGATTAGATGTGCATTCAAATTGCTAATTTACATTTATGAAATGACTTATATATTGCAAAAAGAGGGAGCCTATTGGGAAACTATTGGTCCTTTGTTCTCTCTCTCAACTACCTTGTCCTGTATGACTTTGTCTTGCAGAATTGAGAAATTGTAAAATACATGTTCATGATGAAACCCGATATGCATTGGTTAGATACTTCAACTGCTGCTACTACTACTACTACTACTAATGCCAGTACTGCTATTACCGCTGCTACAGCTACTACTACTACTGATACTACTACGACTGTGCTGCTACTGCTACTACTACTACTACAACTACTACTACAACTGCCACTGCTACTACTACTGCTACTACTACTAATGCCAAATCAAATCAAATCAAATTTATTTATATAGCCCTTCGTACATCAGCTGATATCTCAAAGTGCTGTACAGAAACCCAGCCTAAAACCCCAAACAGCAAACAATGCAGGTGTAAAAGCACGGTGGCTAGGAAAAACTCCCTAGAAAGGCCAAAACCTAGGAAGAAACCTAGAGAGGAACCGGGCTATGTGGGGTGGCCAGTCCTCTTCTGGCTGTGCCGGGTAGAGATTATAACAGAACATGACCAAGATGTTCAAATGTTCATAAATGACCAGCATGGTCAAATAATAATAAGGCAGAACAGTTGAAACTGGAGCAGCAGCACAGTCAGATGGACTGGGGACAGCAAGGAGCCATCATGTCAGGTAGTCCTGGGGCACGGTCCTAGGGCTCAGGTCCTCCGAGAGAGAGAAAGAAAGAGAGAATTAGAGAGAGCATATGTGGGGTGGCCAGTCCTCTTCTGGCTGTGCCAGGTGGAGATTATAACAGAACGTGGCCAAGATGTTCAAATGTTCATAAATGACCAGCATGGTTGAATAATAGTAAGGCAGAACAGTTGAAACTGGAGCAGGAGCATGGCCAGGTGGACTGGGGACAGCAAGGAGTCCTCATGTCAGGTAGTCCTGGGACATGGTCCTAGGGCCCAGGCCAGTTGAAACTGGAGCAGCAGCATGGCCAGGTGGACTGGGGACAGCAAGGAGTCATCATGTCAGGTAGTCCTGGGGCATGGTTCTAGGGCTCAGGTCCTCCGAGAGAGAGAAAGAAAGAGAGAAGGAGAGAATTAGAGAACGCACACTTAGATTTACACAGGACACCGAATAGGACAGGAGAAGTACTCCAGATAAACAAACTGACCCTAGCCCCCCGACACATAAACTACTGCAGCATAAATACTGGAGGCTGAGACAGGAGGGGTCAGGAGACACTGTGGCCCCATCCGAGGACACCCCCGGACAGGGCCAAACAGGAAGGATATAACCCCACCCACTTTGCCAAAGCACAGCCCCCACACCACTAGAGGGAAATCTTCAACCACCAACTTACCATCCTGAGACAAGGCCGAGTATAGCCCACAAAGATCTCCGACACGGTACAACCCAAGGGGTGGGGGGGAACCCAGACAGGCCGACCACAACAGTGAATCAACCCACCCAGGTGACGCATCCCCCCCAGGGACGGCACGAGAGAGCCCCAGCAAGCCAGTGACTCAGCCCCGTAACAGGGTTAGAGGCAGAGAATCCCAGTGGAAAAAGGGGAACCGGCCAGGCAGAGACAGCAAGGGCGGTTCGTTGCTCCAGAGCCTTTCCGTTCACCTTCCCACTCCTGGGCCAGACTACACTCAATCATATGACCCACTGAAGAGATGAGTCTTCAGTAAAGACTTAAAGGTTGAGACCGAGTTTGCGTCTCTGACATGGGTAGGCAGACCGTTCCATAAAAATGGAGCTCTATAGGAGAAAGCCCTGCCTCCAGCTGTTTGCTTAGAAATTCTAGGGACAATTAGGAGGCCTGCGTCTTGTGACCGTAGCGTACGTATAGGTATGTACGGCAGGACCAAATCAGAGAGGTAGGTAGGAGCAAGCCCATGTAATGCTTTGTAGGTTAGCAGTAAAACCTTGAAATCAGCCCTTGCTTTGACAGGAAGCCAGTGTAGAGAGGCTAGCACTGGAGTAATATGATCAAATTTTTTGGTTCTAGTCAGGATTCTAGCATCCGTATTTAGCACTAACTGAAGTTTATTTAGTGCTTTATCCGGGTAGCCGGAAAATAGAGCATTGCAGTAGTCTAACCTAGAAGTGACAAAAGCATGGATTAATTTTTCTGCATCATTTTTGGACAGAAAGTTTCTGATTTTTGCAATGTTACGTAGATGGAAAAAAGCTGTCCTCGAAATGGTCTTGATATGTTCTTCAAAAGAGAGATCAGGGTCCAGAGTAACGCCGAGGTCCTTCACAGTTTTATTTGAGACGACTGTACAACCATTAAGATTAATTGTCAGATTCAACAGAAGATCTCTTTGTTTCTTGGGACCTAGAACAAGCATCTCTGTTTTGTCCGAGTTTAATAGTAGAAAGTTTGCAGCCATCCACTTCCTTATGTCTGAAACACATGCTTCTAGCGAGGGCAATTTTGGTGCTTCACCATGTTTCATTGAAATGTACAGCTGTGTGTCATCCGCATAGCAGTGAAAGTTTACATGATGTTTTCGAATAACATCCCCAAGAGGTAAAATATATAGTGAAAACAATAGTGGTCCTAAAACAGAACCTTGAGGAACACCGAAATGTACAGTTGATTTGTCAGAGGACAAACCATTCACAGAGACAAACTGATATCTTTCCGACAGATAAGACCTAAACCAGGCCAGAACATGTCCGTGTAGACCAATTTGGGTTTCCAATCTCTCCAAAAGAATGTGGTCATCGATGGTATCAAAAGCAGCACTAAGGTCTAGGAGCACGAGGACAGATGCAGAGCCTCGGTCCGATGCCATCAAAATGTCATTTACCACCTTCACAAGTGCCGTCTCAGTGCTATGATGGGGTCTAAAACCAGACTGAAGCATTTCGTATACATTGTTTGTCTTCAGGAAGGCAGTGAGTTGCTGCGCAACAGCCTTCTCTAAAATCTTTGAGAGGAATGGAAGATTCGATATAGGCCGATAGTTTTTATATTTTCTGGGTCAAGGTTTGGCTTTTTCAAGAGAGGCTTTATTACTGCCACTTTTAGTGAGTTTGGTACACATCCAGTGGATAGAGAGCCGTTTATTATGTTCAACATAGGAGGGCCAAGCACAGGAAGCAGCTCTTTCAGTAGTTTAGTTGGAATAGGGTCCAGTATACAGCTTGAAGGTTTAGAGGCCATGATTATTTTCATCATTGTGTCAAGAGATATAGTACTAAAACACTTGAGCGTCTCTCTTGATCCTAGGTCCTGGCAGAGTTGTGCAGACTCAGGACAACTGAGGTTTGGAGGAATACGCAGGTTTAAAGAGGAGTCCGTAATTTGCTTTCTAATAATCATAATCTTTTCCTCAAAGAAGTTCATGAATTTATCACTGCTAAAGTGCAAGTCATCCTCTCTTGGGGAATGCTGCTTTTTAGTTAGCTTTGCCACAGTATCAAAAAGGAATTTCGGATTGTTCTTATTTTCCTCAATTAAGTTAGAAAAATAGGACGATCGAGCAGCAGTAAGGGCTCTTCGGTACTGCACGGTACCATCCTTCCAAGCTAGTCGGAAGACTTCCAGTTTGGTGTGGCGCCATTTCCGTTCCAATTTTCTGGAAGCTTGCTTCAGAGCTCGGGTATTTTCTGTGTACCATGGAGCTAGTTTCTTATGAGACATTTTTTTAGTTTTTAGGGGTGCAACTGCATCTAGGGTATTGCGCAAGGTTAAATTGAGATCCTCAGTTAGGTGGTTAACGGATTTTTGTCCTCTGGCGTCCTTGGGTAGGCAGAGGGAGTCTGGAAGGGCATCAAGGAATCTTTGTGTTGTCTGTGAATTTATAGCACGACTTTTGATGTTCCTTGGTTGGGGTCTGAGCAGATTATTTGTTGCAATTGCAAACGTAATAAAATGGTGGTCTGATAGTCCAGGATTATGAGGAAAAACATTAAGATCCACAACATTTATTCCATGGGACAAAACTAGGTCCAGCGTATGACTGTGAGAGTGAGTGGGTCCAGAGACATGTTGGACAAAACCCACTGAGTCGATGATGGCTCCAAAAGCCTTTTGGAGTGGGTCTGTGGACTTTTCCATGTGAATATTAAAGTCACCAAAGATTAGAATATTATCTGCAATGACTACAAGGTCTGATAGGAATTCAGGGAACTCAGTGAGAAACGCTGTATATGGCCCAGGAGGCCTGTAAACAGTAGCTATAAAAAGTGATTGAGTAGGCTGCATAGATTTCATGACTAGAAGCTCAAAAGACGAAAACGTCATTTTTTTTTTGTAAATTGAAATTTGCTATCGTAAATGTTAGCAACACCTCCGCCTTTGCGGGATGCACGGGGATATGGTCACTAGTGTAGCCAGGAGGTGAGGCCTCATTTAACACAGTAAATTCATCAGGCTTAAGCCATGTTTCAGTCAGGCCAATCACATCAAGATTATGATCAGTGATTAGTTCATTGACTATAATTGCCTTTGAAGTAAGGGATCTAACATTAAGTAGCCCTATTTTGAGATGTGAGGTGTCATGATCTCTTTCAGTAATGACAGGAATGGAGGTGGTCTTTATCCTAGTGAGATTGCTAAGGCGAACACCGCCATGTTTAGTTTTGCCCAACCCAGGTCGAGGCACAGACACGGTCTCAATGGTGATAGCTGAGCTGACTACACTAACTATGCTAGTGGCAGACTCCACTATGCTGGCAGGCTGGCTAATAGCCTGCTGCCTGGCCTGCACCCTATTTCATTGTGGAGCTAGAGGAGTTAGAGCCCTGTCTATGTTGGCAGATAAGATGAGAGCACCCCTCCAGCTAGGATGGAGTCCGTCACTCCTCAGCAGGTCAGGCTTGGTCCTGTTTGTGGGCGAGTCCCAGAAAGAGGGCCAATTATCTACAAATTCTATCTTTTGGGAGGGGCAGAAAACAGTTTTCAACCAGCGATTGAGTTGTGAGACTCTGCTGTAGAGCTCATCACTCCCCCTAACTGGGAGGGGGCCAGAGACAATTACTCGATGCCGACACATCTTTCTAGCTGATATGCACGCAGAAGCTATGTTGCGCTTGGTGATCTCTGACTGTTTCATCCTAACATCGTTGGTGCCGACGTGGATAACAATATCTCTATACTCTCTACACTCGCCAGTTTTAGCTTTAGCCAGCACCATCTTCAGATTAGCCTTAACGTCGGTAGCCCTGCCCCGGGTAAACAGTGTATGATCGCTGGATGATTCGCTTTAAGTTTAATACTGCGGGTAATGGAGTCGCCAATGACTAGAGTTTTCAATTTGTCAGAGCTAATGGTGGGAAGCTTCGGCGTCTCAGACCCCGTAACGGGAGGAGTAGAGACCAGAGAAGACTCGGCCTCTGACACCGACCCGCTGCTTAATGGGGAGAACCGGTTGAAAGTTTCTGTCTGCTGAATGAGCGACACCGGTTGAGCGTTCCTACAGCATTTCCTTCCAGAAACCGTGAGAAAGTTGTCCGGCTGCGGGGACTGTGCCAGGGGATTTATACTACTATCTGTACTTACTGGTGGCACAGACGCTGTTTCATCCTTTCCTACACTGAAATTACCCTTGCCTAACGATTGCGTCTGAAGCTGGGCTTGCAGTACAGCTATCCTCGCCGTAAGGCGAGCACAGCGGCTGCAATTAGAAGGCATCATGTTAATGTTACTACTTAGCTTCGGCTGTTGGAGGTCCTGACGAATCGTGTCCAGATAAAGCGTCCGGAGTGAAAAAGTCGAGGAAAAAATAAATATATGAACGGTAATTAAAAAGTGAAACCCGTAAAGTTGTCAGGTAGCAAAATAGGTTGGCAACAAAACGCACAGCAATTTGAAAACAAGCCTGTACTGCTATTGCTGCTGCTACAGCTACTACAACTGCCACTGCTAGTACTACTGCTACTACTACTAATGACAGTACTGCTATTGCTGCTGCTACAGCTACTACAACTGCCACTGCTACTACTACTGCTACTACTACTAATGCCAGTACTGCTATTGCTGCTGCTACAGCTACTACAACTGCCACTGCTACTACTACTACGACTGCTGCTACTACTGCTACTACTGCTACTGCTACTACTACTGCTACTACTACTAATGCCAGTACTGCTATTGCTGCTGCTACTGCTACTACTACTGCTGCTACTACGACACCTACTACGACTACTGCTACTACCTACTGCTAATACCACTGCTACTACTACTACTACTACGACTGCTGCTACTACTGCTACTACTGCTACTACTACTAATGCCAGTACTGCTATTGCTGCTGCTACTGCTACTACTACTGCTGCTACTACGACACCTACTACGACTACTGCTACTACCTACTGCTACTACTACTACTACTACTGCTACTGATACTTCTACTGCTATTACTACAAATACTAATACTACTACTGCTGCTATTACTACAAATACTACCACTACTACTATTACTACCACTACTACCGCTACTGCTAAATCTTCTAATTTTACTACTAATACTACTGCTACTACTACTACCTGTACTACCACTACTACTACTACCTGTACTACCACTACTACTACTTCTACAACTACTACTTCTACAACAACAACTACTACTACTACTAATACCGCAACTACCACTACCACCACCTCTACCACTAACACGACTACTACTACTACTACCACCGCTACTACCACCACTACTACTACTACTTCTGCTACCACTATTACCACTACAACTACCATTACTACTACTACTACTACTACTACTACTACCACCACATCTACGCCTCCTACTACTGCTACTACTACTGCCACTATCAATACTAATACTACCACCACTTCTACCACTGCTACTACTGCTACTGCTACTACTACCACCGCTACTACCATGACTACTAGTACTTCTACTACTACTAACACTACCTCTACTACTAGTTCTACCGCCACTACCAGTACTACCACTACCACTAAAACTGCTAAAACTACAATTACTAATACTACAACTACTAGCAATACTACTCCTACTACTACAACTACTACCACCACCACTACCAATACTACCACTACCACTACCAATACTACCACTACAGCTACCGCTACCACTACTACCACTACACGTACCATTACTACTTCAACTTATACTACTCCTACTACTACTACCACTAACAATACTACTAGAACTACCACTACTACCACTTCTACGCCTGCTACTACTACTACCACCGCTACTACCACCACTACTACTACTCCTTCTACTACCACTATTACCACTACAACTACCATTACTACTACTACTACCACCACCACTATTCTACCACTACCACTACCACTTATACTACTACCACTACCACTAATAGTACTACTACTGCCACTACCAGTTCCACCACTACTGCCACTACCACTACTACCACCACTACCACTACCACTACTAGTACTACCACTACTACCACTTCTACGCCTGCTACTGCTGCTACTACTACTACTACCACCACTACAACTACTACTACTTCTGCTACCACTATTACCACTACAACTACCATTACATCTCCTACTACTACTACCACCACCATTATTCTACTACTACTACTACTACCACTACCACTACCACCACTTATACTACTACCTCTTCCACTACTACCACCACTGCCACTACCGCTACCACTACTACCACTACACCTACCATTACTACTATTACTACTACTTATACTACTTCTGCTACTACTACCACTAACAATACTACTACTAATACCACCACTACTACTACTTCCACTACCTCTACTACTGCTACTACTGCTTCTGCTACTACTACTACTATTACTACCATTACCACTACTGCTGCTGATACTATTACTACTGCTATTACTACCACTACTACCACTTCTACCAATACTACTACCTCTACAACCCCAACCACTAGTAGTAGCAGTACTACCACTACTACTACTACTACTACTATCATTACAACTAACACTACTACTACTATCATTACTGCTATCACTGATACCACTACTACTACTACTACTACTACTACTACTATCATTACTGCTATCACTACTACTACTACTACTACTACTATCATTACTGCTATCACTGATACCACTACTACTACTACTACTACTATCATTACTGCTATCACTACTACTACTACTACTACCATTACTGCTATCACTGATACCACTACTACTACTACTACTACTACTGCTACTACTACTATCATTACTGCTATCACTCTACTACTACTACTACTACTACTACTACTACTACTACTAGCATTACTGCTAACACTACTACTATCATTACTACTAACACTACTACTATCATTACTACTACTACTACTATCATTACTACTACTACTACTATCATTACTACTACTACTACTACTACTACCACTACTACTACTAACACTAATTCTGCTACTATTTGTATTACTACCACTACTACTAATAATAATAATACTATGAATACTACTACTACTACTAGATCAACAATAAATAATTATATTGTATTCTACTCTTCTCTCTTCTATTTTGATGACTCTCGCTGGTTAATGTGTTCAGGTTTGTGCACATTGCCCAGATTTTAACTATGACAAAATGCTATGAAAATGGATACAGGTTAGACAAGTGGAATGTATTGACAATCGATGGATTACATCTTCCTGGGAATTCTCCCAGCTCCCAGTGACCTAATGGTTGTGCTGTGTCCGATTACCAGTTAGGATATTTAAAGCAAATTGAAGTTAATTGAATAAGACTGTTGGCACTGCACCCACTGTAAGCAGATCTAACTGGTATGGAGCAACGATTTATATATATACAATAGATGACTAATTGAGGGCGCTGTTTTGAAGCCTCCAGGCCTCAATCTTGTTACTCACCCTCCATTGTAAAAAAATATGTTGGAAGCTATAGAAATGCATTCATTAATGTGTACATTTGTTTTTGACACATTTATTCTACTATCTTAATACACATGTTTTTCTAATTTTTATTTCACCTTTATTTAACCAGGTAGGCTAGTTGAGAACAATTTCTCATTTACAACTGTGACCTGGCCAAGATAAAGCAAAGCAGTGCAACACAAACAACAACACAGAGTTACACATGGAATAAACACACATACAGTCAATAATACAATAGAAAAAGTCTATATACAGCATGTGCAAATGAGGTAGGATAATGGAGGTAAGGCAATAAATAGGCCATAGTGGCGAAATAATGACAATATAGCAATTAAACACTGGGGTGATAGATGTGCAGAAGATGAGTGTGCAAGTAGAGATACTGGGGTGCAAAGGAACAAAAAAAATAATAATAATAACAGTATGGGGATGAGGTAGATGGATGGGCTATTTACAGATGGACTATGTACAGGTGCAGTGATCTGTGAGCTGCTCTGACAGCTGGTGCGTAAAGTTAGTGAGGGAGATATGAGTCTCCAGCTTCAGTGATTTTTGCAGTTCGTTCCAGTCATTGGCATCAGAGAACTGAAAGGAAAGGCGGCCAAAGGAGGAATTGATTTCATTTTAGATTGGAGATGCTTAATATGAGTCTGGAAGGAGAGTTTACAGTCTAGCCAGACACCTAGGTATTTGTAGTTGTCCACATACTCCAAGTCAGAACCGTCCAGTGTAGTGATGCTGGCGTGCAGGTGTGGGCAGCGATCAGTTGAAAAACATGCATTTAGTTTTACTTGCATTTAAGAGCAGTTGGAGGCCACGGAAGAGAGAGTTGTGTGGCTTTGAAGCTCGTCTGGGGGTTAGTTAACATAGTCTCCAAAGAAGGGCCAGAAGAATACAGAATGGTGTTGTCTGCGTAGAGGTGGATCAGAGAATCACCCGCAGCAAGAGCGACATCATTGATATATACAGAGAAAAGAGTCGGCCCGAGAATTGAACCCTGTGGCACCCCAATAGAGACTGCCAGAAATCCGGACAGCAGGCCCTCCGATTTGACACACTGAACTCTGTCTGAGAAGTAGTTGGTGAACCAGGCGAGGCAGTCGTTTGAGAAACCAAGGCTGTTGAGTCTGCTGATAAGAATATGGTGATTGACAGAGTCGAAAGCCTTGGCCAGATCGATGAATACGGCCCATATTATGTGATCTAAACATAAACATTAAAAATGAAGTCCCAATGTTAACAAAAAACACTTCAATACATTAATTTTGTCCTAGAAACATTTAAATTAAATGCTGTAGAATTCCATTCATTCTTATGGAGGACTGCGTTTCTGAGGAGGGACAATATGGCCGACAAATCCACTCATTGGCCAACGCATAACAGGACAATCCAGGGTTTTTATACATTATTGATGTGGAGAGCCCTCCCCCTGCCTGTTGTGAAGAAGCACGCGCCGCCCTATTTGGTCAAATTGCTTGTCAATCAAGAGTGCTACCACGGTGACAGAGACAGAGTATCTGACTGTAAATGTGTAATATATTATTTCATCCGTTGTTCAGACAGATGAGCGAGCGAAATCAGATTAGACAGCCCGGTTACAAACAGTCAGTTTAGTTTAAAATATTGAAACATTGTTGCACGCTTCGACATCCTTTAATTACACATGAAAGTAACAGTTTTCTCCTCTGAAATATCCATGAGGGATGCGGTCTTATTTTATCACTCCTAAAGCAGTGAAGTACTGCTACTTTTGTGGTCATATTGTAGCCAACGTCGACTACTAGTCTTCCAGCCTACTAGGGAAGTTGGGGTTGCTGTCGTTGTCTGTTTTGTTTTAAAGTGACAGGAAAGACCGCACGCTGTAAAACATTCAGCCCGGACCGAATCGACGCGATGATTCCTGAATGTCCCCGGAGCCGAACGCGGTGCCACTATGGCCAGGTAGCCGAACCAAACCAGAACTGTTTTGGGCTACTTTCCGAGATCAAAACTCTTATCAAGAATGAAACATTCACTGACCACTACACCATCATTCCGGGCAAAGAACTTGGCAGGTAACTAACGTTAATAAGTTCTTAGTAAATAACGTTACTGGAGATCTGGTGCTGAGCATCTATCCAGCTTATCTCTCTGTGAATTGTCTGAAGAACTTCTGAGCTACTGTGTCTGTCTGTTTCCATACTTCTGATAATACTGAAGATGTAGTGCAAAAAAAATGTTGCCATTTCTTGAATAGTTGATATTCAAATATCCTCGTTTCTGGCTGTGGTAGTTAGATGAGGTAGTCACATCTCCTTTCCTGCTGTCATTGTGTAGGTATTTGTCTGCACCGCAAGTTATTTGACATTATTTTATTTAACATTACGCCATGATATTCTGTCCAGCAGGTAAGGGTTTTGCAACATGTATTTTTGATTGTAGACATCCGTGTAAATTGGGGAATCCGTTGACGGGACTTACGTCAATGTCTCCACGCACTTGGAGACAAGCCATTCGTGCATTTAATGTTCATCCTTGCGTATAGGGTGCCAGCTGAAAAATCACGCCTCTCTTGTTTGAGAATGCTGGAGAAGGCTATGCATGGCAGGCTATAGCGGTGGGCTTGCAGTTTCTCCACAGCAAGGTCACTCGAGTCGTCATATCTTTGCTGAGTGTTTGAACTGCAATGTGAGCTGATGTGTCTGATAAATTGTAAAAAAAAATAATAATAATTAAAAAGCATCAGTGAAGCACACTAGTTATTTTCTGTCAGGAAAAATGCAATTTCCCTCAGTTTTCAGCCAGTCTTCACTGGGCCTTGTCTTGGGACAGATTCCTTTCCTTCCTAAATGCAGTTCACAAACACTTTGGCAATGGGCTGCATGTTATAATTTGCAGCAATGGGCTGTATGTTTCAAATTGCCTTTAGTTGCACCAGCGACTTAGCCTAAATGCAGCTCCCTCCATGTTATAAAGTATGATGAAACGCCTGGTAAATACTGCATAGCTGGCTGCATTTACTCTCTCAATTCAATGATGCCAAAGGAAATACTTGAAAACTATCTTGTCATTGGCGCTTTGAAACTCCAAACTTCACCACTGAATAATGGCTTTAGTCCACTTCTTGGGAGCCAACTCTGTGGTTCTTTCTCTGCTTCACTGACAGAGAACGAAGGGGGGGATTCCAGTGTGTTTTTTTTTTTACGAGTGGAAATGTCTCAGCCTCCTCTTTCCACACAGCTCTCTTATCGTGCTAGTTAAAGTTAGGGCAGTGTGTCTGTTGCCCTGTGAGCATTATAAAGAGCGCCACTTAGACTAGGCAATGCAAACACCACACTCAACCCTGTGAATGGCACCATGTTGACCCCAAGCAAAACCTACAGCAGGGTAACATATATATATATATATGGGATTACTTTGGAACACATTTACAATATTTATATATATATTTTTTTTTATTGTTTTACATAAAATATGTAAACACTAACTAATCAGCTCCATGTGATTTACATTTTGGAAATGTGTTCCAAAGTAATCCCACGCATAATAGAGAGATATATATGTGATCTTGTAAGCAAAGTTTGAAATGATTATGTTTTAGTCATATGTTATATCTGTTTGGGTTTCCTGTGGTCAATTTGCAGTCTACAAATGATTTGTAATTATGTTCCAGCCCCCTGACCACCTACTCAATAAAATGAAGAAAAAAAATCATCCCCATCGACTAGTTGATGATTCCTAACCTACGGTATATCTCCTCTGATTGGATTAAGCCGATAAGAAATGGGGTCCTTCTGTAGCTCAGTTGGTAGAGCATGGCGCTTGTAACGCCAGGGTAGTGGGTTCGATCCCCGGGACCACCCATACGTAGAATGTATGCACACATGACTGTAAGTCGCTTTGGATAAAAGCGTCTGCTAAATGGCATATATTAAATGCGTGAGTCCTGTTGGATGTCAAAGGCATTGTCCTTTTTTCTAGAAAGCATTTGAGCTATGCATGTCTGTCTGACTGTTTTCAGCCATTTATTTCATAAGAGGGACATTCAGAATGTGACTTTGCATCACATGACCTGCCGTTGCGTCTGAGATTAGCCAAAGGCTTCAACGTGTTTGACTAAGCCACATCCGAATCAGATCATCGTTCCCTCTGTCCAGTGACCAGCTGCTAGGGAAGTACCCATCTGGTGACTGGTCACAAGCATCCTCTGGCCAAAGCCCCACAATCTCTATCTGATGTTTGTTGCTATGTACGTACTCACTGTTAATTAATTTATCATGGATCATCAAACTGTAGAAAAATAATTTAAAAAATGTGAACTCTCTGTCTGTAGGATCATTTCTTCATGGTATCTGATTGGCTGCCTCTGCTATGTGTGTGTTTGTTTGGCAGAATACCATGGAAACTGCTATCTAGCCTGAGACTGAAGCTTAGTGCCTGCCAATGGAAACAGGAGTTACGTTTTGCCATAGGAGAACTTCATGGAACATTGGCTAGAGTATTTTTAGAAAAGGCCCATAAGGAATCACTGTTCCCAGGTCTCAGATGTAGCTGGAATTCACTTTAGTCCTGAAACCACCTCTGTTACTGTGACACTCATCATTCCCCATTAAATTGAATTAGGCCGAGCCTACGCACATGTCTAACGTGTTTGTATGGTGCAATGATCAGGTTACAAATAGATTTTTCATCCATAAGGCATGGATGTCATGAAGTTAGCTGGAGATGCATGATGGCTAACAATCTACAGTGGTCATACTGTACCAACTGATATTATGACCATTAGTCCTTTACCGCCTCGATGAGAAACATTCAATTACGATGTCTGGACGCCTGAATTGAGGCAGTAGTGTTTTGTTTTGGTTGGCTTTGTATGCTTATTTCTGTAAATCATGTGATTAATGAAGTTATCTGTCTGTAAAGCTGAAGTAAGCACTTGACTAATAAATTACACTACTAAGCTGTTTCATTTGGTTGGGTTGTTTCTAAGTACTTCAGCCGCCAGGAGATTATGAACCTGGTTATTTAGCCTGGAACTCAATCTGAGTTGTGTGTTCTACTGTGCTCGTGTCCCCCCTGTGTGTTCTACTGTGCTCGTGTCCCCTGTGTGTTCTACTGTGCTCGTGTCCCCTGTGTGTTCTACTGTGCTCGTGTCCCCTGTGTGTTCTACTGTGCTCGTGTCCCCTGTGTGTTCTACTGTGCTCGTGTCCCCTGTGTGTTCTACTGTGCTCGTGTCCCCTGTGTGTTCTACTGTGCTCGTGTCCCCTGTGTGTTCTACTGTGCTCGTGTCCCCTGTGTGTTCTACTGTGCTCGTGTCCCCTGTGTGTTCTACTGTGCTCGTGTCCCCTGTGTGTTCTACTGTGCTCGTGTCCCCTGTGTGTTCTACTGTGCTCGTGTCCCCTGTGTGTTCTACTGTGCTCGTGTGTGGAGCTATATACAGGAAGTACCAGATCAATGTGGAGCTATATACAGGAAGTACCAGTACCAATGTGGAGCTCTATACAGGAAGTACCAGTACCAGATCAATGTGGAGCTCTATACAGGAAGTACCAGTACCAGATCAATGTGGAGCTCTATACAGGAAGTACCAGTACCAGATATGTAGTTATTAAGAGACTACAGTGGGGCAAAAAAAGTATTTAGTCAGCCACCAATTGTTCAAGTACTCCCACTTAAAAAGATGAGAGAGGCCTGTAATTTTCATCATAGGTACACTTCAACTATGTCAGACAAAATGAGAAAAGTAAATCCAGAAAATCACATTGTAGGATTTTTAATGAATTTATTTGCAAATTATGGTGGAAAATAAGTATTTGGTCAATAACAAAAGTTGATATCAATACTTTGTTATATACCCTTTGTTGGCAATGACAGAGGTCAAACGTTTTCTGTAAATCTTCACAAGGTTTTCACACACTGTTGCTGGTATTTTGGCCCATTCCTCCATGCAGATCTCCTCTAGAGCAGTGATGTTTTGGGGCTGTTGCTGGGCAACACGGACTTTCAACTTCCTCCAAAGATTTTCTATGGGGTTGTGATTTGGAGACTGGCTAGGCCACTCCAGGACCTTGAAATGCTTCTTACGAAGCCACTCCTTCGTTGCCCGGGCGGTGTGTTTGGAATCATTGTCATGCTTAAAGACCCAGCCAAGTTTCATCTTCAAAGCCCTTGCTGATGGAAGGAGGTTTTCACTCAAAATTTCACGATACATTCATTCTTTCCTTTACACGGAAAAACAGCCCCAAAGCATGATGTTTCCACGCCCATGCTTCACAGTAGGTATGGTGTTCTTTGGATGCAACTCAGCATTTCTTGTCCTCCAAACATGACGAGTTGAGTTTTTACCAAAAAGTTCTATTTTGGATTCATCTGACCATTTGACATTCTCCCAATCTTCTTCTGGATCATCCAAATGCTCTCTAGCAAACTTCAGACGGGCCTGGACATGTACTGGCTTAAGCAGGGGGACACGTCTGGCACTGCAGGATTCGAGTCCCTGGCGGCGTAGTGTGTTACTGATGGTAGGCTTTATTACTTTGGTCCCAGCTCTCTGCAGGTCATTCACTAGGTCCCCCCGTGTGGTTCTGGGATTTTTGCTCACCGTTCTTGTGATAATTTTGACCCCATGGGGTGAGATCTTGCGTGGAGCCCCAGATCGAGGGAGATTATCAGTGGTCTTGTATGTCTTCCATTTCCTAATAATTGATCCCACAGTTGATTTCTTCAAACCAAGCTGCTTACCTATTGCAGATTCAGTCTTCCCAGCCTGGTGCAGGTCTACAATTTTGTTTCTGGTGTCCTTTGACAGCTCTTCGGTCTTCGCCATAGTGGAGTTTGAAGTGTGACTGTTTGAGGTTGTGGACAGGTGTCTTTTATACTGATAACAAGTTCAAACAGGTGCCATTAATACAGGTAACGAGTGGAGGACAGAGGACCCTCTTAAAGAAGAGGTTACAGGTCTGTGAGAGCCAGAAATCTTGCCTTGTTTGTAGGTGACCAAATACTTATTTTCTACCATAATTTGCAAATAAATTCATTAAATTTTTTTATATTTTTTTCTCATTTTGTCTGTCATAGTTGAAGAGTACCTATGATGAAAATTACAGGCCTCTCTCATCTTTTGAAGTTGGAGAACTTGCACAATTTAGTCAGCCACCAATACTTTTTTTGCCCCACTATATATACAGGGAGTACCAGTCCAAGAACAATGTGGAGCTGTATACAGGGTGTACCAGTACCAGAACAATGTGGATCTACAGTGCATTCCGAAAGTATTCAGACCACTTGAAGTCGAAGGAATTGTCTGTAGGGCTCAGAGACAAGATTGTGTCGAGGCACAGATCTGGGAAAGGGTACAAAAAGATTCTGCAGCGTTGAAGGTCCCCAAGAACACAGTGGCCTCCATCATTCTGCAGCGTTGAAGGTCCCCAAGAACACAGTGGCCTCCATCATTCTTAAATGAAAGAAGTTTGGAACCACCAAGACTCTTCCTAACTGAGTGATCGGGGGAGAAGGGCCTTAGTTAGGGAGGTGACCAAGAACCTGATGGTCACTCTGACAGAGCTCCAGAGTTCCTCTGTGGAGATGGTTGTCCTTCAAGAAGGTTCTCCCATCTCTGCAACACTCCACCAATCAGGCAAAAGGCATTTTCTCAAGCAATAATTTTGCTACGACTGTCTGTAAGTGATTTGAACGAGGAGCCTGATGGAAAGGATATGGAACCTGCAAACTGTCTGTTATTGGCAGAGAGAATTGTTTGTTTGTTATGTGTCTTTTAACCTATTACCCCCAGGTGACGTTGTCAGGCAGGCCAATACTCCACAGTGCAAAACGAGCTGAAATCTTAGGCCGTCTTTTCAAACAGCTCTTACACTAAAATGGTATTGTCATTTTCACAATTTCACACAGTATTATTTAAACCTCATGGTGTGGAAATATCCATAAAACACAGGAAAACCCATTTTTGACTGCACTGCCTCTTTAAGACTGTGTCTTCAGGCCTTGGTTCCAAGGAATTCACTGGATAAATGAGTAGTTTAAAGGCTATACTCGTTGTATAGGTGTGCAACCACTCGTAGTTTAGTTCGTCAAGGAAATAGGTTGGTAACAGGGCTAAAAGCATCAGTCTTGCTGTCGTCTAAATATTTGGAGTTTATTAAGTATTTTTATTATGGTTTCAGTTAAAAACAACTATATCACATGCCTCAGGCAGCATACAGATGACACCAAGATATCCCAGGATTACATAGAGAGAAATTAGAGCACGTTAACCCAGGATTAAGTAGAGAGAGGCTAGAGCACGTTAACCCAGGATTACATAGAGAGAAATTAGAGCACGTTAACCCAGGATTAAGTAGAGAGGCTAGAGCACGTTAACCCAGGATTAAGTAGAGAGAGGCTAGAGCACGTTAACCCAGGATTAAGTAGAGAGAGGCAAGAGCACGTTAACCCAGGATTAAATAGAGCGACGCTAGAGCACATTAACCCAGGATTAAATAGAGCGAGATTAGAGCACATTAACCCAGGATTAAATAGAGCGAGATTAGAGCACATTAACCCAGGATTAAATAGAGCGAGATTAGAGCACATTAACCCAGGATTAAATAGAGCGAGATTAGAGCACATTAACCCAGGATTAAATAGAGCGAGATTAGAGCATGTTAACCCAGGATTAAATAGAGAGAGATTAGAGCACATTAACCCAGGATTAAATAGAGCGAGGCTAGAGCACGTTCTACTGCGCTCTGGTGAAATCCATCACAATTATTTCCACTTTGCTTCATCTCTTTTGGATCTTGCCAGTCCTGCTCTAATAAATTAAACTAGGTTTACATCTTAAAACAATAGCCATATGGGATATTCAGTTCTTCAAGTAGTTTTGTCTCTATGCCAAAATTAAAGCCTGTTCATATTACTAAGGGCTGTATGACTGAAAGTAGTGCTAAAACTCTTCAAATAATCCTGTCATATCACCATTGAATGTTTTGAAGAAAAGTTCTGATGTTTTCCCCATAACATTCCAGTGGTCTTTCAGTGTCTCATCAGGGGAGAAAAAAATGCTCTGTCATGATGGATTAATAAGGGAGTGTGTCGTTTTAGAATTTCTCTAGACTGCAGTTACAGCAGGCTGTGGGCGGGTGGTACGCCCTCCCATACTCCCCCAGCATCTAAAACATCACGTCATCTGCACACACACACACACTCCATCTGCACACACACACACACATGATAGGGGTAGCTCACATCGTTGTGTGTGTGTGTGTGTGTGTGTGGTGTGTGTGTGTGTGTGCCTGCCTGTCAGTGTGGTCCCGGTCCCAAACCCCTTTTACTAACCCCTATCATGTTTTGAACAAAACCTCCCCCTCTGTTTCTCACAGAAGGAATCTATGTGTCTTGACAGTCAGGCAGGATACCATGACATCATCGCCCAAGCTTTTCATGTTGTTTGAGTCTCGCGGCAGGGCCGGAGGCAACATTTGCTGAGCGCCGTGGAAACAGCCAACCGCTGAGAAATGAGGGGGGAGGACATGTGAAAGCCAAGCTTGTCATTGAACCCCATCCACGAGATCCCTCTGTACTCTCTTGTGTCAAGAGATGATGGGCAGGGAGGGGTATATGTCACTCTATTCATCCTCCCTTCAAAGCAATTTAATGACGTTGATTTCACTTTCTGTCCTCCTACAGCTGTTGCACGCCTCAGCAAGAAATCTCTCATTTCTGTCATCAACTGGGCCTAATCCGTTTTCTGTTGATTATTAACGCATGCTGTTGAGACCCTGTAGGATTAAAATGGTGCTACATGCTGTGGTGTTACCTTTCTCCCTCAGCAAATTCAATCTGTCATGCCCTTTCACATGTACTGAGCCTGTGCCGAGAGAGAGAAATCCAGGCGAGGAAGTCTAACACGAGTATGGAAATTGTTAATCTCCACATAGGCGTGGCGAGTGAACCGCGTCTTTTATTGTGGCCGATTAACCATAATGTAACGGATCCTGAGCCTCACTGAAAGAAGAGGCAGCCCAGGGGAGGGCGACGAGGCAGCCCAGGGGAGGGCGACGAGGCAGCCCAGGGGAGGGCAACGAGGCAGCCCAGGGGAGGGCGACGAGGCAGCCCAGGGGAGGGCGACGAGGCAGCCCAGGGGAGGGCGACGAGGCAGCCCAGGGGAGGGCGATGAGGTAATGCCCTTTCCCAAGGTATTCAGAAAATGTCCCTCTCTGTGCCCAAAGAACAAATGAATAGGCAACCCATCTTCCTCTCTCTCTGTCCCACTCCTCTACACACAGGGGGTCACATAATGTCAGAGTTCATTAGGCACGGAGTAAACAGGCCTTTGGTTTCAGTCCTGGCGTTGGTAAAGAGCTCAAAGGGCCTTTTCTTATTGAGGAAAATGAGCAGCCAGTAGGAGCTCTTTGCCCTGCCTTGCTGTTTGTTCTAAAGGTGATGAGGCCATTGCAGCCATTGCCTCATTTACTCCCAGGTTCACTCTCCGTGTGCACGTTGACCATTAATGGAGCTCTTTGAGAAGATGGCCGCACCTACTCAGGACACTCGGGTGACACTAGAAGAAAAGTAGTTTATTCCCAGGCTGCCAAAACAGTGACAGACGCAGGGAGCAGGCCGACACACACGGTAACCTCCCTTCTATGCGACTCTCCCCTCATACTGGCAGTGTGAAAGATTAGGATTGCAGCAACAGCCCCCCCCCCCCATGTAAAGTGGTTGTGTTTTGTAGTGAGTCTAGTGACCTATTGCCAAAACATACTTACAACGCATTAAAAACATGGGCCTTTGCTCCTATGGGCAACTGCTGGGGAAAGCAATTCTGATCAATTCTGATCAATTCAGATCCCCAGGCTGAAAGTCCCCTCTCTCTCTCTCTCTGACATCTGAGGACACTGCTACAAGTGGCAGGTAGCCTAGCGGTTAAGAACGTTGGCCTGTTAACCCGAAAGGTAGCGAATACCCAAACTGACTTGGTAGAAAAATCCCAGTTGTAAATGAGAACTCGTTCTCAGCTAGCCTACCTGGTTAAATAAAGTTGTTCTCAGCTAGCCTACCTGGTTAAATAAAGGTGTTCTCAACTAGCCTACCTGGTTAAATAAAGGTGTTCTCAACTAGCCTACCTGGTTAAATAAAGGTGTTCTCAACTAGCCTACCTGGTTAAATAAAGGTGTTCTCAACTAGCCTACCTGGTTAAATAAAGGTGTTCTCAACTAGCCTACCTGGTTAAATAAAGGTGTTCTCAACTAGCCTACCCAGTTAAATAAAGGTGTTCTCAACTAGCCTACCTGGTTAAATTAAATAAAGGTGTTCTCAACTAGCCTACCTGGTTAAATAAAGGTGTTCTCAACTTCCTGGTTAAATAAAGGTGTTCTCAACTAGCCTACCTGGTTAAATAAAGGTGTTCTCAACTAGCCTACCTGGTTAAATAAAGGTGTTCTCAACTAGCCTACCTGGTTAAATAAAGGTGTTCTCAACTAGCCTACCCAGTTAAATAAAGGTGTTCTCAACTAGCCTACCTGGTTAAATAAAGGTGAAATAAAAATAGACAAATAAAAAAACTCTGGATAAAAGCATCTGCTGAATGACTATAATGTAGTCTGGCTTTTGGTATCCTGTCAACCTTTCTGTCAGCTGGAGACCTTGTCTGCATTCTATAGAACCTGCACTGTGATGCCAGCGTTTTTGACCCTATTGACTGGCCACGAGATAGCCGAACAGAAGGTTTTTGACCCTATTGACTGGCCACGAGATACCCGAACAGAATGTTTTTGACCCTATTGACTGGCCACGAGATAGCCGAACAGAAGGTTTTTGACCCTATTGACTGGCCACGAGATAGCCGAACAGAAGGTTTTTGACCCTATTGACTGGCCACGAGATAGCCGAACAGAAGGTTTTTGACCCTTTTTGACCCGAGATTGAACAGAAGGTTTTTGACCCTATTGACTGGCACGAGATAGCCGAACAGAAGGTTTTTGACCCTATTGACTGGTTTTTTTGACCCTATTGACTGGCCACGAGATAGCCGAACAGAAGGTTTTTGACCCTATTGACTGGCCCTATTTTTGACCCTGACTGGCCACGAGATAGCGGAACAGAAGGTTTTGACCCTATTGACTGGCCACGAGATAGCAGAAGAAGTTTTTGACCCTATTGACTGGCCACGCCAACAGAAGGTTTTTGACCCTAGCCCGAACAGAAGGTTTTTGACCCTATTGACTGGCCACGAGATAGCCGAACAGAAGGTTTTTGACCCTATTGACTGGCCACGAGATAGCCAACAGAAGGTTTTGACCCTATTGACTGGCCACGAACAACAGAAGGTTTTGACCCTATTGACTGGCCACAGATAGCGAACAGAAGGTTTTTGACCCTATTGACTGGCCAACAGAAGATAGCCGAGAAGGTTTTTGACCCTATTGACTGGCCACGAGATAGCCGAACAGAAGGTTTTTGACCCTATTGACTGGCCACGAGATAGCCGAACAACAGAAGGTTTTTGACCCTATTGACTGGCCACGAGATAGCCGAACAGAAGGTTTTTACCGAATGCTCAGTAACATGAGAGTTTGACACCTACCAGTTAGATGATCGGGCCACTCCATCAGTCTAACATAGCAACAACTTTAATGCCATGATTATACAGGTGGTAAGAGTCCTAAGAGTACTGGCCTCACTTTTCTTAAGCATCGGTCAGTCAGAGCCATATTTACAGACACCTGATGACCTCTTATCACTCTACCCATACCCACTGTGTGTAACTCTTAAATATGGGACCAATCATCGATGTAGAGGACATTTCTAAGGGGACGATCCTGCCGAGTCTAATTCAATAAAGCTCTGTCAACGACTTTGTCTCTGGCTGCAGAAAAGGCTGTGGTCTTGTTTTAAAAAGTTTCTCCATGTACACAAGCCTTAAATCGAAGGCTGATGTGTGCCTGCTGAACTTGGAACATTTTGGTATAGTGTGCACTACTTGCATTGAGGGTACAGTCTTGAGTTTTCTCCTCAGTAGCATGCAGATAGTGGCCCAGCTATACGCAATATAAATAGGCTAGTTGTCTCTCCCCTGGAGTGAGCCTTAGAGCATTCCAGGTCTAGACCCCGTGTCCAGCACCCCGTGTCCAGCACCCCGTGTCCAGTACTGTAAACATAGCACAGATTAACACCAAACAGCATTGGATCGGAATCATCTGAAACGTTTTGGTATCAATGCCTCATAACCACCCAGTGGGTGAGAGTCCGGACGGGACGAGGATACAGTGGTGGGCTGGCCGTTGGATAGGCTAGGGCCACTGCCACCACGCAAACCTCATCTAGGGCAGGGTTTATTTCTTTACATAAGACAATTGTAAAGGTGATACCTGCCTCTATACTAGGACCCTGCCTCTATAATAGGACTGGGAATTACCAGGGACCTCACCATATCATATCATCACCATACCATATTATCACCATACTGAGAGACCTCAACATACCATATTATCACCATACCATATCATCACCATACTGAGAGACCTCACCATACCATATCATCACCATACCATATTATCACCATACTGAGAGACCTCAACATACCATATTATCACCATACTGAGGGACCTCACCATACCATATCATCCCCATACTGAGAGACCATACCATATTATCACCATACCATATTATCACCATACTGAGAGACCTCAACATACCATATTATCACCATACCATATTATCACCATACTGAGGGACCTCACCATACCATATTATCACCATACCATATTATCACAATACTGAGGGACCTCACCATACCATGTTATCCCCATACTGAGAGACCTCACCATACCATATTATCCCCATACTGAGACACCTCACCATATTATCACCATACCATATTATCACCATACAATATTAACACCATACCATATTATCCCCATACTGAGAGACCTCAACATACCATATTAACACCATACCATATTAGCACCATACTAAGAGACCTCACCATACCATAACTTCACAATACTGAGAGACCTCACCATACCATATTACCACCATACCATATTATCACCATACCATATCATCACCATACCATATTATCACCATACTAAGAGACCTCACCATACCATAACTTCACAATACTGAGAGACCTCACCATACCATATTACCACCATACCATATTATCACCATACTGAGAGACCTCACCATACCATATTATCACCATACCATATTATCACCATACTGAGAGACCTCACCATACCATATTATCACCATACTGAGGGACCTCATCATATTACCACCAAACCATATTACCACCATACTGAGGAGCCTCACCATACCATATTATCACCATACTGAGGGACCTCATCATATTACCACCAAACCATATTATCACCATACTGAGGAGCCTCACCATACCATATAATCACCATACTGAGAGACCTCACCATACCATATTATAACCATACTGAGAGACCTCACCATACCATATTATAACCATACTGAGAGACCTCACCATACCATATTATAACCATACCATATTACCACCAAACCATATTATCACCACACTGAGGAGCCTCACCATACCATATTATCACCACACTGAGAAGCCTCACCATACCATATTATCATTATACTGAGAGACCTCACCATAGGATAAGTAATCCTTCTCACCCCCCCCCCCCTTTAATATTTAGATGCACTATTGTAAAGTGACTGTTCCACTGGATGTCATAAGGTGAATGCAACAATTTGTAAGTCGCTCTGGATAAGAGCGTCTGCTAAATGACTTAAATGTAAATGTAAATGTAAACCATATTATCACTATACTGAGAAGCCTCACCATACCATATTATCACCACACTGAGAAGCCTCACCATACCATATTATCACTATACTGAGAGACCTCACCATACCATATTATCACCATACCATATTACCACCAAACCATATTAGCACCACACTGAGGAGCCTCACCATACCATATTATCACTATACTGAGAGACCTCACCATACCATATTATCACCATACCATATTGAGGGATCTCACCATACCATATTATTACCATCCTGAGGGACTATATTTAGGTGCGGATAAGTATTGCGATTCGATGCTGAGGTTTTATTGTGATTTGCTGTTCCAAGCATAATGCTCACAATATGTCTGCTACAGAGAGACAAGAGAGAGAGCCATGATAACTCGTTTTGATCATTCATAGACAAGTGCTGAAAACCAATTGCAATATTGTCAAAACGATGCGATACAATATGTCACTGTATTATTCAGGTTTTAAGAAGCCTTGCGGCAGCAGGGACTTGGTTAGTGTATCAGTCGTGGAGGTACGAAGGATTGGCTCATCAGAAAGCCTGTAAGACTCAGCCATGCCTTCAGGTGAAAGCCTGTAAGACTCAGCCATGCCATCAGGTGAAAGCCTGTAAGACTCAGCCATGCTATCAGGTGAAAGCCTGTAATACTCAGCCATGCCATCAGGTGAAAGCCTGTTAGACTCAGCCATGCCATCAGGTGAAAGCCTGTAAGACTCAGCCATGCCTTCAGGTGAAAGCCTGTAAGACTCAGCCATGCCTTCAGGTGAAAGCCTGTAAGACTCAGCCATGCCATCAGGTGAAAGCCTGTAAGACTCAGCCATGCAGCCATCAGGTGAAAGCCTGTTAGACTCAGCCATGCAGTCGTCAGGTGAAACTCTCTTCAGCTAGGTTCTCTATAGCACCAAAACTATTTATTCTGAACTTGAATGATTAGATGCTGCCCGCCAAGATGTTGTAAATGCAAAAGATTACATCTGCTCTCCACATTCCTTTTTGGCTTTCATTGGATGCTGTGACTGAGGAGGAGTGTTTAGTGTCCAAGTCACTGACCTTGTCACCTTGCTCACTGACCTTGTCACTGAGTCACAGCTGTCAGACTGACTTCAGACAATAACAAACGCCTTTTGTTAGCCACATCCTCAAGAGTATGATTTACGCAACCATCTGAAAACCAGCCTTTTACTGGCTTCTTTCCATAGAAACCCAACCTAGAGAATTCCACCCTCAAATATTTCGCCTAACTAAAGGCATTTAGTCCTCTGTGGACAAGCCGAAGAGGTTAGTTTTTTAAAAATCCTCCAGTCTTTATATTTTTCAAAGGGAAGTGTTTTCAAAAGTAAAGGTGGACCCAGCTGTATGTAGTACATCTGAGCTGGACAGAGCCTCAGCCCAGTCCTGGCTAAATTCCCAATCTGGCCTTCATACCATCATGGCCACTTAATCATCCCTAGTTTACAATTGGCTCATTCACCCCCCCACCCTCCTCTCCCCTGTAACTATTCCCCAGGTCATTGCTGTAAATGAGAACGTGTTCTCAGTCAACTTACCTGGTAAAATAAATACAAAATAAAGTCTAGGGCTGTGACGGTAATGAATCTAGGGCCGTGACTGTAATGAATCTAGGGCTGTGACGGTAATGAATCTAGGGCCGTGACTGTAATAATGAATCTAGGGCCGTGACTGTAATGAATCTAGGGCTGTGACGGTAATGAATCTAGGGCCGTGACTGTAATAATGAATCTAGGGCCGTGACTGTAATGAATCTAGGGCCGTGACTGTAATAATGAATCTAGGGCCGTGACTGTAATGAATCTAGGGCTGTGACGGTAATGAATCTAGGGCCGTGACTGTAATAATGAATCTAGGGCCGTGACTGTAATGAATCTAGGGCCGTGACTGTAATGAATCTAGGGCCGTGACGGTAATGAATCTAGGGCCGTGACGGTAATGAATCTAGGGCCGTGACGGTAATGAATCTAGGGCCGTGACTGTAATGAATCTAGGGCCGTGACGGTAATAATGAATCTAGGGCCGTGACGGTAATAATTTAATCTAGGGCCGTGACGGTAATGAATCTAGGGCTGTGACTGTAATAATGAGTCTAGGGCCGTGACTGTAATAATGAGTCTAGGGCCGTGACGGTAATGAATCTAGGGCTGTGACGGTAATGAATCTAGGGCCGTGACGGTAATGAATCTAGGGCTGTGACGGTAATAATGAATCTAGGGCCGTGACGGTAATGAATCTAGGGCTGTGACGGTAATAATGAATCTAGGGCCGTGACGGTAATAATTTAATCTAGGGCCGTGACTGTACTAATGAATCTAGGGCCGTGATGGTAATGAATCTAGGGCTGTGACTGTAATAATGAATCTAGGGCCGTGACGGTAATAATTAATCTAGGGCCGTGACTGTAATGATGAATCTAGGGCCGTGACTGCAATTAATCTAGGGCCGTGACTGTAATAATGAATCTAGGGCCGTGACTGTAATGATGAATCTAGGGCCGTGACTGCAATTAATCTAGGGCCGTGACTGTAATAATGAATCTAGGGCTGTGACGGTAATAATGAATCTAGGGCCGTGACTGTAATAATGAATCTAGGGCCGTGACGGTAATGAATCTAGGGCCGGGACGGTATTGTACATGTATTGTACACAGTATTGTACATGATGCAGGCTGGTGACACTGCTCTCAGGAGAGGAAAGGGAGGATGCCCCTATCCATCCATCCATCCATATCAACATACAGTAAAGACAGCCTGAGACATAAGACTGCTGTTCAATGAGAGCAGTAAACTCAACCTTCAAGACCATTGTGTTTCACTGTGTTTGTGGTTGAATCCCATTTAAATTCCAGTCAATTCTGGAAGTGGAGTGAAATTCCAATTTCTCTTCAATGCTTTTCAATGAGGAAAATTAGAAATTGGAATTGGACTTTGGTTTACTTTCTAAATTGACCCCAATCCTGCTGTTTTCTTTCCTTGACAGACTCAGGTGTTGACTGAGGACAGTCTTATACCATTTAACTTCATCTGCGTGTGCAATGAGGATACAAAAGGGAGCATGTGATATGTGGTTGAGGTTCCCGAGTTTCAAGCTCTAAGGCTTGTATGAGGGGAGCGAAGGTCAGGGAAGGATTTTTAGGTGGGTGTTTACTCAAAGTCCGCCCGTGGCAACTTGGCCCACTTCCAGAGGTCAGCCACGCTCCGACTTTTCTCGACGGCCACTCTGTTTTGACGTGATCTGTAAAAATCCTTGTGTGTGTTTGTGGGCACTCATGGCTATCGCTCACAAAACACTGTGTTAATCAGCCTCCTGAAGTCACCCCAGCCTCGCAAAGTCACCCCAGCCTCGCAAAGTCACCCCAGCCTCGCAAAGTCACCCCAGCCTCCCAAAGTCGCCTCCCAAAGTCACCCCAGCCTCCCAAAGTCACCCCCTCCCAGCCTCCCAAAAGTCACCCCAGTCAAAGTCACCCCAGCCTCGCAAAGTCACCCCAGTCACCCCAGCCTCGCAAAGTCACCCCAGCCTCGCAACCCCAGTCACCCCCAGCCTCGCAAAGTCACCCCAGCCTCGCAAAGTCACCCCAGCCTCGCAAAGTCACCCCAGCCTCCCAAAGTCACCCCAGCCTCGCACCCCAGCCTCGCAAGTCACCCCAGCCTCCCAAAGTCACGCAAAGTCACCCCAGCCTCGCAAAGTCACCCCAGCCTCCCAAAGTCACCCCAGCCTCCCAAAGTCACCCCAGCCTCCCAAAGTCACCCCAGCCTCCCAAAGTCACCCCAGCCTCCCAAAGTCACCCCAGCCTCCCAAAGTCACCCCAGCCTCCCAAAGTCACCCCAGCCTCCCAAAGTCACCCCCTCCCAGCCTCGCAAAGTCACCCCAGCCTCGCAACCCCAGCCTCGCAGTCACCCCAGCCTCGCAGTCACCCCAGCCTCGCAAAGTCTCACCCCAGCCTCCCAAAGTCACCCCAGCCTCGCAAAGTCACCCCAGCCTCGCAAAGTCACCCCAGCCTCACACCCAGCCTCGCAAAGTCACCCCAGCCTCGCAAAGTCACCCCAGCCTCGCAAAGTCACCCCAGCCTCGCAAAGTCACCCCAGCCTCCCAAAGTCACCCCAGCCTCGCAAAGTCACCCCAGCCTCGCAAAGTCACCCCAGCCTCGCAAAGTCACCCCAGCCTCGCAAAGTCACCCCAGCCTCGCAAAGTCACCCCAGCCTCCCAAAGTCCTCATTCGTTAGACCTGTTTACCAGAGATCTGGCTCTGGACTTTTCCATTGCAAACCTCTGTTCCAATAACCTTTCCTGGTCCTGGTTATTCCCCTTAGTTAAGTCAATACCATTGTACTTCAATTGTATATAAATGTGAGGTTTGTTGCGTTGCCCTGGAAACAATACAACACAACATTTGTATCACTGTCTACAGTCTACACTGTTTCTACCTAGCAGCAATGCTTCATTTAAGTGTCTCTGCTACACATTTAGAATCTAAAGTTGTATTGTCATATCCTCTTACAGAACGTAACGAAGCCATTGCTCCAGTGTTTTAGTGCGTTGACTGTAAACAAATCAAATCCATTTTAGGTGTAGACCTTACAGTGAAATGCTTACAAGCCCTTAACCATTAATGCTGGAGAAAAAAGTGTTAAGTAAAACACATACAGTGCCTTGCGAAAGTATTCGGCCCCCTTGAACTTTGCGACCTTTTGCCACATTTCAGGCTTCAAACATAAAGATATAAAACTGTATTTTTTTGTGAAGAATCAACAACAAGTGGGACACAATCATGAAGTGGAACGACATTTATTGGATATTTCAAACTTTTTTAACAAATCAAAAACTGAAAAATTGGGCGTGTATAATAAAATAAAATAAATAAAAGTAACAAATAATTCAACAGTAGCAGTAAAATAACAAGGGAGGCTTTATACAGGGTCAAGAGTCCAATGTGGAGGGGCACCGGTAAGTCCAGGTAATTGAGGTAAGATGTACACATAGTTAAGAGTTAGACTGACTATGCATCAATCGTAAACAGAGAGTAGCAGCAGTGTAGAAGGGGGGGTCTGGGTAGCCCTTTGATTAGCTGTTCAGGAGTCTTATGGCTTGGGGTTAGAAGCTGTTAAGAAGCTTCTTGGACCTTGACTGGCCACTGGTACCACTTGCCGTGTGGTAGCAGAGAGAACAGTCTATGACTGGGGTGGCTGGAGTCTGACAGTTGACAGCAGCCAAGAGGGGGGGCTGATGCGGGCGTGTCATCTTGATGCGGGCGTGTCATCTTGATGTGGGCATGTCATCTTGATGTGGGTGTGTCATCTTGATGCGGGCGTGTCATCTTGATGCGGGCGTGTCATCTTGATGTGGGCATGTCATCTTGATGTGGGCGTGTCATCTTCATGCATTCCTTTCTCTCAGAGAGGACCCTCTATTCCCTATGGGTCCTGGTCAAAAGTAGTGCACTACATAGGGAATGGGGCACCATTTGGGACACACCACACTCGCTGTGTGTTCTTCACACCAGACCAGGCCCCTGCACCTGCATCATCCCAGTCCACATTCAAAGTGGGTCAGAGCCACAAAGCAGACGGTTGTAACGGTGAGAAAGGGGCCAGCTCGGGTTCTGGGGACGGGGGATGACTTCATCCTGTAGAAATGCCAAGGAGACAAAGGGATGTTCAGCTCCCAACGATAACAAGTGTGCCGGTTTCAGAATCACTGGAACACCCCTCTCTCTCATCCACGCCATCAGACACACACACACACACACACACACAGCTCAAGTCTCTTCTCTCACTGAGATGAAAGGGTTTCACGGGGGGAGAAAAAAAGGTTTGTGTAAATACGCTGTTTGTACGTTGGTTCCTTTGATTTGTAACGACATTCATCTCTAATGAGATGCACTGGGATTACTTCATTTAGTTTCACAAGACTTGAAATTCAAACATTCATTGCGGCTTTGTGTCGTTCTTGTGAGTTGGTAGAAAGACTGTATCGGCCTACTGGGTCAGCGAAACTAGGTCGTATAGTCAACTTGGCATTCACAAATGAAAGACTGCCTTCTGTTACCATAGTCACAGTTACCATGGTTACAGTTATCACAGTTAAAAAGGCTTTATAATAACTTTGATTATGAATAAATAAACCTACTCTACTGTAAATAGCATGAGGCTTTTCCAGTCTACCTTATTCTCTGAAACCAGAATTACAATCTCTCAGTGAAGCATTACTGTTAACGCAACATCCTCTTCTCCTCAGGGGGAAGTTTGCCGTGGTGAGGAAGTGTGTGGAGAAGTGCACTGGGCAGGAGTACGCCGCCAAGTTCATGAGGAAGAGGAGGAAGGGCCAGGACTGCAGGCTGGAGATCATCCACGAGGTGGGCGTTCTAGAGCTCGCCACGGCCAGCCAACGGGTGGTCAACCTGCACCAGGTCTACGAGATGGCCTCCGAGATGGTGCTCGTCCTCCAGTTGTGAGTATAGCACTATGCCAATATGTCGTGGAAACAATGCCACGTCCTCAGCGTTACGGTGCAGAGATGATGCAGACACGTAAAGAGGTCTGCCCCTCTTTCAGTTGTTTTAATCCTCTTCAGACATGGACAGCATCTGGTTATGTACGTACGGTACATTCACACAGCCTTGAGTATCTCAGTAGTCTCAATATGACTCCATCTCCTTCATCTACACTGATCTGAAGAAGCTGGATAGGTGATGGGATCTCATACCCAGTGTAATTCAGGTCATGGAAAAGGAAGCTCAACTCCTACGTATCACTTTTGACCCACAGGCTCGCGGGCACAGCAGACTGATCTCCTAGCACAGCAGACTGATCTCCTAGCACAGCAGACTGATCTCCTAGCACAGCAGACTGATCTCCTAGCACAGCAGACTGATCTCCTAGCACAGCAGACTGATCTCCTAGCACAGCAGACTGATCTCCTAGCACAGCAGACTGATCTCCTAGCACAGCAGACTGATCTCCTAGCACAGCAGACTGATCTCCTAGCACAGCAGACTGATCTCCCAGCACAGCAGACTGATCTCCTAGCACAGCAGACTGATCTCCTAGCACAGCAGACTGATCTCCCAGCACAGCAGACTGATCTCCCAGCACAGCAGACTGATCTCCTAGCACAGCAGACAGATCTCCCAGCACAGCAGACTGATCTCCTAGCTTCCTGCCTCCTCACCGGGCTGGTGAATAATAAAAAGCTCATGACCCAGATGGTTCATTGAAAGGCAGCAGGTCCACGGCAAGTCATTAAATATTGAGACTGCAGTGAAACCCTGTCCTCCATGACTATCCCTCTGTCCTGTACACAGAGACACAGAGAGAGAGAGGACTGAGAGAAGGAGAATGACAGTATAGGAGAGGGGGGTTACTGTACATAGTCAAATAAAAAATTAACGATTGTGTCAGTGACTTTTGTGAGGTAGAGACATAGAGCTAGAATGAAACCAGGGAGGGAGGGAGGGAGGGAGGGAGGGAGAGGCCTCCCTGGATAGAGGGAGGGAGGGAGGGAGGGACAGAGAGGCCTCCCTGGATAGAGGGAGGGAGGGAGGGACAAAGCCTCCCTGGATAGAGAGGGAGGGACAGAGAGGCCTCCCTAGATAGAGGGAGGGACAGAGAGGCCTCCCTAGATAGAGGGAGGGAGGGACAGAGAGGCCTCCCTGGATAGAGGGAGGGACGGAGGCATCCCTGGATAGAGGGAGGGAGGGAGAGAGAGTGAGACCTCCCTGGATAGAGAGAGGGAGGGAGAGGGAGACCTCCCTGGATAGAGAGAGGGAGGGACAGAGAGACCTCCCTGGATAGAGCGAGTGAGGGATGGAGAGCGGGAGAGACAGAGCGAGTAAAAATCGTTGGCCATAGAGAGCAGTAATCCAGTCCCAAAGACCAGGGCAATACTCCCCATGCCTCAGTGAGCACTGGCTATTTCAACAACGTGCCATCCCCCCTCCTCTCTTCCTCTCTGCTCATCTCTGCTCCACTGGATGGGGCACACAGACACAGACACACAGACACGGACACACACAGGCATTGTGTTGGGGACTGGGTTTCTCCTGTGTCACATGCTGACATTGAACTTTGGGTTTGTTAGGGTGAGAGATTTGTCAGGGATCCATCACACTGATTGGCTGATTGGTTTCCCAGACAGGATCCATACTGGTCACCAGGCTCTTTGGGTTCAAACTCACTGCAGAATAAAAACTCTTAGCCTGCTGTACCGAACCAATAATAACATCTGAGTCATCAAGTCAAACTACTTGGCTTTTTTCTATTACGATATTGGAATATATGAACACACTTTAATTAAGAGCATATCATTCTAAACAGTCCTTTCAATGTATCAAAAAGATACCAGTGTTGTTGACCAATGAGACCGGACCTGGTTCTCATGTGACCCCTGTGTGTGTGTGAAAGACTTCCCTGTGGTGTGGAGAGATAGAGGGAGAGGTCACAGCATCTAGCCCGACAGAACTTCCCTCTCTTCTCCCTGCCTGCCTGCCCGTGGAAACTACCCCTCCACTGCTGTTTCTCAGGACGCGTGTGCCTACATGTGCATGCACTTTTCCCTTCTTCCCTCCTTCCCTACATGGCACCTTGAGTCTATTCTCTCCTCCCACAGGGCAATTTGACTGACTGCAGCTCTCTCTCTCTCCTCCCTCTCTCTTTCTCTCTCCTCTCTCCTCTCTCTCTCATTGGATGGTGTATCAATACACAGTTGATTACCAAGAAGACAATGAATGTTCCTGAGTGGCCGAGATACAGTTTTGACAAAAATGTGCTTAAAAATCTATGGCAAGACCTGAAACTGATTGTCTAGCAATGATCAACAACCAATTTGACAGTTTTTTTTTAAAGAAATTTGAAAATAATAATTGGCAAATGTTGCACAATCTAGGTGTGGAAAACTCTTAGAAAATTACCCCAAAAGACTCACAGCTGTAATAGCTGCCCAAAGGTGATTCTAACATGTTTTGACTCAAGGTTGAATACTTGAATAGTTAAGATATATTAGTGTTTTATTTTTCAAAAATTCTAACATTTATAAAAATAAAAAAATCTTCCACTTTGACATAAAAAAATGTGAGAGAAGAGTGATTTATTCTCAGGATGGAACATTTTGTAAAAATACGAGGAAAATATTCAACCCTCGTGGTGTGTGTCTGTTTCAGAACAGCAGAAACACATGTTATTCCACTTGACCATTACTGCAGAGCAGACTCCATCTCCACACCATCTCCCTCTCTGCCCTAAAGGATGCAGAGCAGACTCTATCTCCACACCATCTCCCGCCCTCTCACTCTCTGCCCTAAAGGATACCCTAACTCTGCCCTAAAGGATGCAGAGCAGACTCCATCTCCACACCATCTCACTCTCTGCCCTAAAGGATGCAGAGCAGACTCCATCTCCACACCATCTCCCTCTCTGCCCTAAAGGATACCCTAGCTCTGCCCTAAAGGATGCAGAGCAGACTCCATCTCCCTCTCTGCCCTAAAGGATACCCTAACTCTGCACTAAAGGATGCAGAGCAGACTCAATCTCCACACCATCTCCCTCTCTGCCCTAAAGGATGCAGAGCAGACTCCATCTCCACACCATCTCACTCTCTGCCCTAAAGGATGCAGAGCAGACTCCATCTCCACACCATCTCACTCTCTGCCCTAAAGGATACCCTAACTCTGCCCTAAAGGATGCAGAGCAGACTCCATCTCCACACCATCTCACTCTCTGCCCTAAAGGATGCAGAGCAGACTCCATCTCCACACCATCTCACTCTCTGCCCTAAAGGATGCAGAGCAGACTCCATCTCCACACCATCTCCCTCTCTGCCCTAAAGGATACCCTAGCTCTGCCCTAAAGGATGCAGAGCAGACTCCATCTCACTCTCTGCCCTAAAGGATGCAGAGCAGACTCCATCTCCACACCATCTCCCTCTCTGCCCTAAAGGATGCAGAGCAGACTCCATCTCCACACCATCTCCCGCCCTCTCACTCTCTGCCTTTCTTAGGTTAAACTACTTCATTGGGCCATCGTGTTTGAGCTGTGTTTGAAATTTCAGACCCCCCCAGCAGAATCTCGTGCCTCTAGAGCAAGTGGCACTTGTTGCCCTCACGTTTCAATGCCCCCACCTACACGCGCAAACACACACACACCTACTAGGCTTTAAAACAGCCCAATTTGACATCCATCATAAGGACATTTCAGTGTGAGGGTGGGTGACTGTTCTGTGGTCAACCAGTCAAATGGTCCTATATCCAGTCACAGAGGGGAGGGAGGGCCTGTCTGATGGAAAACACCAGGCCATACAAATACCATGGGAATGCCCTAACTCTGCCCTAAAGAATGCTCTAACTCAGCCCTAACTCTGCCCTAAAGGATGCCCTAACTCTGCCCTAAAGGATGCCCTAACTCTGCCCTAAAGGATGCCCTAACTCTGCCCTAAAGGATGCCCTAACTCTGCCCTAAAGGATGCCTTAACTCTGCCCTAACTCTGCCCTAAAGGATGCACTAACTCTGCCCTAACTCTGCCCTAACTCAGCCCTAACTCTGCCCTAAAGAATGCTCTAACTCAGCCCTAACTCTGCCCTAAAGAATGCCTTAACTCTGCCCTAACTCTGCCCTAAAGGATGCCCTAACTCTGCCCTAGAGAATGCCATAAAGGATGCCCTAACTCTGCCCTAAAGGATGCCCTAACTCTGCCCTAAAGGATGCCCTAACTCTGCCCTAAAGGATGCCCTAACTCTGCCCCAAAGGATGCCCTAACTCTGCCCTAAAGGATGCCCCCTAAAGGATGCCCTAACTCTGCCCTAAAGGATGCCCTAACAAATCCCTAAAGGATGCCCTAACTCTGCCCCAAAGGATTCCCTAACTCTGCCCTAAAGGATGCCCTAACTCTGCCCTAAAGAATGCCCTAACAAATCAATTGATGTATTGGCATGGGAAACATATGTTAGCATTGCCAAAGCAAAACTAAAGAATGCCCTAACTCTGCCCTAAAGGATGCCCTAACTCTGCCCTAAAGGATGCCCTAACTCTGCCCTAAAGGATGCCCTAACTCTGCCCTAAAGGATGCCCTAACTCTGCCCTAAAGGATGCCCTAACTCTGACCTAAAGGATGCCCTAACTCTGCCCTAAAGGATGCCCTAACTCTGCCCGAAAGGATGCCCTAACTCTGCCCTAAAGGATGCCCCAACTCTGCCCTAAAGAATGCCATAAAGGATGCCCTAACTCTGCCCTAAAGAATGCCCAAACTCTGCCCTAAAGGATGCCCTACAGAATGCCCTAACTCTGCCCTAGAGAATGCCCTAAAGGATGCCGTAACTCTGCCATAGAGAATGCCATAAAGGATGCCCTAAAGAATGCCCTAACTCTGCCCTAAAGGATGCCCTAACTCTGCCCTAACTCTGCCCTAAAGGATGCCCTAACTCTGCCCTAAAGGATGCCCTAACTCTGCCCTAACTCTGCCCTAAAGGATGCCCTAACTCTGCCCTAGAGAATGCCATAAAGGATGACCTAACTCTGCCCTAAAGGATGCCCTAACTCTGCCCTAAAGGATGCCCTAACTCTGCCCTAAAGAATGTCCTAACTCTGCCCTAACTCTGCCCTAAAGGATGCCCTAACTCTGCCCTAGAGAATGCCCTAAAGGATGCCCTAACTCTGCCATAGAGAATGCCATAAAAGATGTCCTAAAGAATGCCCTAACTCTGCCCTAAAGGATGCCCTAACTCTGCCCTAAAGAATGCCCTAAAGGATGCCCTAACTCTGCCCTAAAGGATGCCCTAACTCTGCCCTAACTCTGCCCTAAAGAATGCCATAAAGAATGTCCTAACTCTGCCCTAGAGAATGCCATAAAGTATGCCCTAACTCTGCCCTAAAGAATGCCCTAAAGAATGCCCTAACTGCCCTAGAGAATGCCCTGAAGTATGCCCTAACTCTGCCCTAACGAATGCCATAAAGGATGCCCTAACTCTGCCCTAAAGAATGCCCTAACTCTGCCCTAACTCTGCCCTAAAGGATGCCCTAAAGGATGCCCTAACTCTGCCCTACAGGATGCCCTAACTCTGCCATAGAGAATGCCCTAAAGGATGCCCTAACTCTGCCATAGAGAATGCCATAAAGGGTGCCCTAAAGAATGCCCTAACTCTGCCCTAAAGAATGCCCTAAAGGATGCCCTAACTCTGCCCTAAAGGATGCCCTACCTCTGCCCTAACTCTGCCCTAAATGATGCCCTAACTCCGCCCTAAAGGATGCCCTAACTCTGCCATAAAGAATGCCCTAACTCTGCCCTAAAGGATGCCCTAACTCTGCCCTAAAGGATGACCTAACTCTGCCCTAAAGGATGACCTAACTCTGCCCTAAAGGATGACCTAACTCTGCCCTAAAGGATGCCCTAACTCTGCCCTAGAGAATGCCATAAAGGATGCCCTAACTCTGCCCTAAAGTATGCCCTAAATGATGCCCTAACTCTGCCCTAAAGAATGCCCTAACTCTGCCCTAAAGGATGCCCTAAAGGATGCCCTAAAGAATGCCCTAAAGAATGCCCTAAAGAATGCCCTAACTCTGCCCTAGAGAATGCCCTAAAGTATCCCCTAACTCTGCCCTAAAGAATGCCATAAAGGATGCCCTAACTCTGCCCTAAAGGATGCCCTAAAGGATGCCCTAACTCTGCCCTACAGGATGCCCTAACTCTGCCCTAGAGAATGCCATAAAGGATGCCCTAACTCTGCCCTAAAGAATGCCCTAACTCTGCCCTAACTCTGCCCTAAAGGATGCCCTAAAGGATGCCCTAACTCTGCCCTACAGGATGCCCTAACTCTGCCCTAGAGAATGCCCTAAAGGATGCCCTAACTCTGCCATAGAGAATGCCATAAAGGATGCCCTAAAGAATGCCCTAACTCTGCCCTAAAGGATGCCCTAACTCTGCCCTAAAGGATGCCCTAACTCTGCCCTAAAGGATGCCCTAACTCTGCCCTAAAGGATGCCCTAACTCTGCCCTAGAGAACGCCATAAAGCATGCCCTAACTCTGCCCTAAAGTATGCCCTAACTCTGCCCTAAAGAATGACCTAAAGGATGCCCTAACAAATCAATTCAATGTGATGTTTTGGCATGGGAAACATATGTTAGCATTGCCAAAGCAAAACTAAAGAATGCCCTAACTCTGCCCTAGAGAACGCCATAAAGGATGCCCTAACTCTGCCCTAAAGGATGCCCTAACTCTGCCCTAAAGGATGCCCTAACTCTGCCCTAAAGGATGCCCTAACTGCCCTAACTCTGCCCTAACTCTGCCCTAAAGGATGCCCTAACTCTGCCCTAAAGGATGCCCTAACTCTGCCCTAAAGGATGTCCTAACAAATTCCCTGCTAATTCCCTGCTAGACCTCTGCTAACAGTCACTCCAGTCCATATGGAGCCCCTCTGTGACTTGACCGCTCACCTGAACAAGACTAGAACATTCCATGTGTGGGGGATGCTACTCCCTCAATGGGCCGCTACTGGAATGACCCCTCTTTAGGACATTAGATTACTCTAGTTAACATTTGTTAATGTTTCTCAATGTTCTTTGACCTTTTATTTAACTAGGCAAGTCCGTTAAGAACAAATTCTTATTTTCACTGACGGCCTAGGAGACTCATACTTCAGCCTTACAGTGTTGTCACCATACCAGAATTTTGACTTCGATCCTGATACCAGGTTCAATATTACGATAGTCGATACTCGATACCAAAATTATACCATGGTAAAAATTAAAGGTGTATTAGCTAAAGTCCCAGAATGCCACTTGATCCAGACAAATGAACTCATCTACTGCTCTGTTCAGTAGTTGGCCGTCTTTTGAGTTCAATATGATTTATTTTTAAGTTGATAAGACAGTCATGCAAATGTAATGAATCAATTATACAATCATACAATTCATTTGACTTTGGTAAAAAAAACAATCTAACTACATAACATAAGGGTAATCATTTATTTGAATGGTAATTATCTATTGATAAACTGGGTGAATCAAGATTATAGCCTAAGCTTATCCACTATACAGCAGAATGCATATTCAATAGCAGTGTGTGCATGCATTGAGTTATTGAGGATGTTTTGCTGCTGATTTCATGGAGCTACAGATGACACCGTTATTTTATTGTACTGATCAAAAACATTTGGATAGAAGTAGAAATCTCTTCTTTTATAAAAGTGTGCCTTATCTCCTTAAACCCAGTAATTAGGTTGTTCATGACAAGGCACACGCCCAGCCCCACAGTCAGTTGAGTTTGTTGAGGAAGAGACGGGACTACCGTAAGTCTTTTTGGACATGATGGAGAGACAATTAAGTGAATGAATCAAGTTTGTGGTGACAATAAGCTTTGATTTGTTTTATGGTTTGCATTGTTATGCACTTGAGTGAGGACCCAAAAGCGGTATTCAAAAACAGAGTCCTTTAATGTAAACACGGGGAAGACATAGATCCTCTTCAGATGTAGATAATGGCAAAATAGACAACCCGCAGAGAGGGCGACAAATGAAACAAAAAGTCCTTCTGATAATTACAAAAGAGCCCCCTTCTTAGCAGCAGAGGAGAATAGCTGGGTTAGCGGCGACAGGCTGCAGGTCTCTCTGGGTAGGCGCGGGTCGTAGAGGAACAGTGGTACCTGATCTCACGTAGCATCAGATGAACTGGACACAGTACAAACGATAAGACAGTTAGCTGAGTACAGGAAGCACTTGCCAGGCAGATTCCGACAGGACAAGGATGAAGCAAACGAGACGATAGTTTGTTTCTGGCATGAGAAACTCAAACGAGAATCTGACAAAGAAAGAAGCAGGAACAGAGAGAGAAATAGAGACCTAATCAGAGGGAAAAAGGGAACAGGTGGGAAAAGGGTGAACGAGGTAGTTAGAGGAGATGAGGAACAGCTGGAGGAGGAGAGAAAGAGAAGGTAACCTAATACGACCAGCAGAGGGAGACAGAGTGAAGAGAAAGAACAGGAACAAGACATAATATGATAAGACATGACATGCATATTATCACAAAGAAAGAGTAGTGAATTGATGATATCTTTAGCTGAAATGTTAGCCTGCAAAGCTGGAAGCTACCAGTATCTTCTTCCATTGTAAAGTGTTGTAACCTGTATGGACATTCTTTTGCGAACAGTAATGAAAAGTTTCAACATTTCTACATACCGTGTTGCATTATTGAAGTGTTTTAACTCCTGTGCATCAGAGATCTAACATGATACAGTCCAGACTCCCAGATCATCATGAGTAGAGAGGTAACATGATACAGTCCAGACTCCCAGTTCATCATTAATAGAGAGGTAACATGATACAGTCCAGACTCCCCAGTTCATCATGAGTAGAGGTCTAACATGATACAGTCCAGACTCCCAGTTCATTATGAGTAGAGAGGTAACATGATACAGTCCAGACTCCCAGTTCATCATGAGTAGAGATCTAACATGATACAGTCCAGACTCCCAGTTCATTATGAGTAGAGAGGTAACATGATACATTCCAGACTCCCAGTTCATCAGAGTAGAGGTAACATGATACAGTCCAGACTCCCAGTTCAACATGATACAGTCCAGACTCCCAGTTCATCATGAGTAGAGATCTAACATGATACAGTCCAGACTCCAGACAGTTCATTATGAGTAGAGAGGTAACATGATACAGTCCAGACTCCCAGTTCATCAGGAGTAGGGAGGTAACATGATACAGTCCAGACTCCCAGTGCAGGCTATGTGGAACAGTCAAGTGTCAACGAAAGGTGCGCTCAAGCTGTATGGGGCTGTGGTTATAGAATTGATCCTCTCATTTGCTTATACGACGTGAGACACATTATGTGGTATCAAAGTTGCAGGTATACCGTGCAACAATATAGCTTCATCTATTTCAGTTTGTGAAGAGTGGGATTGGTCAGTTGCATAGCTATAATGGAGCACAGCATTTGCAGGATTCCATTTTGTTTGTTGTTTGTATTAGAATGTAATCTTTTAGAATAGAATATCCCTTAATTGCTGCTGCACTCCCCCAGTCTTAGTTCCATTGTTAACCTGCTGTTCATTCCTCAGTTTACTCTACCCATCCCCTGCCACAAGACAGACCATCTCTCTACTGTACCACAAGGAAGACACCCAGGAAATCAATAATATTGTCAAAGGAGGAGAGAGAGAGAGAGAGAGACGGCGGGAGAGGGAGGGAGGGAGACAGAGAGATACAGAAGAGGGAGAGAGATGGAGGGAGGGAGGGAGGGAGACAGAGAGACTGAGCAAGAAACATGGGGGGAAACAGTTGAGACGGAGAGAGTTGAGACAGAGGAAGATGAGAGATGAGATTTTGTTTTGTTTTCTTGTTGTTGTTTTTTTACAGCTGATTGGTATTTTGGGGCACTAGAGCAAACCCGGAGACATGAGGAGAGGGACCTGGAGTGGCATGGGCTACAGATGAGGGACCTGGAGTGGCATGGGCTACAGATGAGGGACCGGGAGTGGCATGGGCTACAGATGAGGGACCGGGAGTGGCATGGGCTACAGATGAGGGACCGGGAGATGGGCTACAGATGAGGGACCGGGAGGCAGGGCTACAGATGAGGGACCGGGAGATGGCATGGGCTACAGATGAGGGACCGGGAGATACAGATGAGGGACCGGGAGATGGGCTACAGATGAGGGACCGGGAGTGGCATGGGCTACAGATGAGGGACCGGGAGAGGGCTAGATGAGGGAGGGAGTGGCATGGGCTAACAGATGAGGGACGGGAGTGGCAGACAGATGAGGGACCGGGAGATGGGCTACAGATGAGGGACCGGGAGTGGCATGGGCTAGATGAGGGAGTTTGTTTTGTTTTCTTGTTGAGGGAGTGTTTTTTTACAGCTGATTGGTATTTTGGGGCACTAGAGAAACCCGGAGACATGGGCTAGGAGAGGGACCTGGAGTGGCATGGGCTACAGATGAGGGACCGGGAGTGGCATGGGCTACAGATGAGGGACCGGGAGTGGCATGGGCTACAGATGAGGGACCGGGAGTGGCATGGGCTACAGATGAGGGACCGGGAGTGGCATGGGCTACAGATGAGGGACCGGGAGTGGCATGGGCTACAGATGAGGGACGGCCTGAAAGTATAGAGTGCTAATCATGCAATTACAGTATGAGGCGGAAGTGGGGAGGGAAGTCGAATGGGGGGGATTAGCGAGCCAGGGGAAGTGGGGAGGGAAGTCAAATGGGGGGGATTAGCGAGCCAGGGGAAGTGGGGAGGGAAGTCGAATGGGGGGGATTAGCGAGCCAGGGTCCAAAGTGCGCTTTTCCAAGCAGGATGGCGAGGGTAGGGGCTGGATGAGGGAGTGTGGCCTCATTGGGCTCTCCTCTCTGGGCCCCAGCTGGGAGTTCATTATCTCCGTAGTGCTCTACGGTGGCACGCGAGGTTCCGGGCCGTGGCTTCCAGCCCAGAGAAAGAGAGGGAGGATATGAACCATGAGGGAGGGTTAATCTCATCTCCGGGCTGGAGCAAGGGGGATAGCCCCTCCCCAGTGAAGCTACACTGAGCTCTTTCTCTCCATCCTCCATTGATAAAGTGGCTTGTTTTTGTGTTGCTAGTTCGAGTGGCGAAACAAAACAGGTTACCAGAAATAGACCAGACAGATCCTGTGTTCAGTTTGGCTGAAATGGGTTGGTGATAAATGTTGGATCGATCTTTCCCGACAGTGCATCATTGATTTAATTAATCCATGGCACAGGGAAACATCCTCTCAGGGTTCTTGGCAAGGGGCCAATACAAATATACAGTAGAGCACGAGAGCACATAGCCTTTGACATAAAGATTTCCAGGCCTTGTCTAACAAGTGGGGTTCCTTTAAGCAGGCAACATAATGAACATGAACGCTTGTAGAAACACAACTCATACCACTGACTGGGAGAAATGTTTCCATCCAGGAGGAAGAGAAGGATGGAGGGATGACTTGTTCTCGAGATTTCTCTCTCACTCAGCCTCTCAGAGGAGCTTAAAGCTGTGACTTACCCACAGGTCACCTACTGACTGTCACCTACTGACTGTCACCTAGTCACCTACTGATTGTCACCAGGTCACTTATTGATTGTCACCTGTCACCTATTGACTACCACCTGGTCACCTACTGACTGCACCTAGTCACCTACTGACTGTCCACCTAGTCACCTACTGACACCTGCCACCTACTGACTGTCACCTAGTCACCTACTGACTGTCACCTGGTCACCCACTGACTGCCACCTAGTCACCTACTGACTGTCACCTACTGACTGCCACCTAGTCACCTACTGACTGCCACCTAGTCACCTACTGACTGCCACCTAGTCACCTACTGACTGTCACCTAGTGACTGTCACCCACTGACTGCCACCTAGTCACCTACTGACTGCCACCAGGTCACCTACTGACTGTCACCTGGTGACCTACTGACTGTCACCTACTGACTGTCACCTAGTCACCTACTGACTGTCACCAGGTCACCTACTGACTGTCACCCAGTCACCTACTGACTGTCACCAGGTCACCTACTGACTGTCACCAGGTCACCTACACCTACTGACTGTCACCTAGTCACCTACTGACTGTCACCTGGTCACCTACTGACTGTCACCTAGTCACCTACTGACATTGACTGCAACTGGTCACCTACTGACTGTCACCTAGTCACCTACTGACTGTCACCTGGTCACCTACTGACTGTCACCTGGTCACCTGACTGCCACCTAGTCACCTACTGACTGTCACCTACTGACTGCCACCTAGTCACCTACTGACTGTCACCCACTGACTGTCACCCACTGACTGTCACCTAGTCACCTACTGACTGTCACCTAGTCACCTACTGACCTACTGACTGTCACCTACTGACTGCCACCTGTCACCTACTGACTGTCACCAGGTCACCCACTGACTGTCACCCAGTCACCTACTGACTGTCACCAGGTCACCTACTGACTGTCACCACCTACTGACTGTTACCCAGTCACCTACTGACTGTCACCTGGTGACCTACTGACTCACCTACTGACTGTCACCCAGTCACCTACTGACTGTCACCCAGTCACCTACTGACTGTCACCAGGTCACCTACTGACTGTCACCTACTGACTGTCACCAGGTCACTTACTGACTGTCACCAGGTCACCTACTGACTGTCACCTAGTCACCTACTGACTGTCACCAGGTCACCTACTGGCTGTCACCAGGTCACCTACTGGCTGTCACCAGGTCACCTACTGGCTGCCACCTGGTCACCTACTGACTGTCACCCAGTCACCTACTGACTGTCACCAGGTCACCTACTGACTGTCACCTACTGACTGTCACCAGGTCACCTACTGACTGTCACCAGGTCACCTACTGACTGTCACCTACTGACTGTCACCAGGTCACCTACTGACTGTCACCTAGTCACCTACTGATTGTCACCTAGTCTGTCACCTACTGACTGTCTCCTACTGACTACCACCTTGTCACCTACTGACTGCCACCTAGTCACCTACTGACTGCCACCTAGTCACCTACTAACTGTCACTGAGTCACCTACTGACTGTCACCTACTGACTGTCACCTAGTCACCTGACTGACCAGTCACCCAGTGACTGTCACCTACTGACTGTCACCTAGTCACCTACTGACTGTCACCTGGTCACCTACTGACTGTCACCTGGTCACCTACTGACTGTCACCTGGTCACCTACTGACTGCCACCTACTGATTGTCACCCACTGACTGTCACCTGTCACCTAGTCACCTGACTGTCACCAGGTCACCTACTGACTGTCACCTAGTCACCTACTGACTGTCACCCAGTGAGTCACCTACCGACTGACCTGTCACCTACTGTCACCAGGTCACCTACTGACTGTCACCTAGTCACCTACTGACTGTCACCCACTGACTGTCACCCACACCTGACTGTCACCTGGGTCACCTACTGACTGTCACCTAGTCACCTACTGACTGTCACCTGGTCACCTACTGACTGTCACCTGGTCACCTACTGACTGTCACCAGGTCACCTACTGACTGTCACCTGGTCACCTACTGACTGTCACCTGGTCACCTACTGACTGTCACCTAGTCACCTACTGACTGTCACCTACTGACTGTCACCTAGTCACCTACTGACTGCCACCTAGTCACCTACTGACTGTCACCCACTGACTGTCACCCACTGACTGCCACCTAGTCACCTACTGACTGCCACCTAGTCACCTACTGACCTACTGACTGTCACCTACTGACTGCCACCTCGTCACCTACTGACTGTCACCAGGTCACCCACTGACTGTCACCCAGTCACCACCTACTCACCCAGTCACCTACTGACTGTCACCTCAGACTGTCACCTGACTGTTGCCTCACCTACTGACTGTCACCTGGTGACCTACTGAGTCACCTACTGACTGCCACCTAGTCACCTACTGACTGTCACCTAGTCACCTACTGACTGTCACCCAGTCACCTACTGACTGTCACCAGTCACCTACTGACTGTCACCTCACCTGACTGTCACCTACTGACTGTCACCTAGTCACCTACTGACTGTCACTGTCACCTACTGACTGTCACCTACTGACTGTCACCAGGTCACCTACTGACTGTCACCAGGTCACCTACTGACTGTCACCAGGTCACCTACTGACTGTCACCTACTGACTAGTCACCTACTGACTGCCACCTAGTCACCTACTGACTGACCTAGTCACCTACTGACTGCCACCTAGTCACCTACCTAGTCACCTACTGACTGTCACCCAGTGACTGTCACCCACTGACTGCCACCTAGTCACCTACTGACTGCCACCCAGTGACTCACCTACTGACTGTCACCTAGTCACCTAGTGACTGTCACCCGGTCACCTACTGACTGTCACCCAGTCACCTACTGACTGTCACCAGGTCACCTACTGACTGTCACCAGGTCACCTACTGACTGTCACCCGGTCACCTACTGACTGCCACCTACTGACTGTCACCTAGTCACCTACTGATTGTCACCCAGTGACTGTCACCTACCGACTGCCACCTAGTCACCTAGAGACTGTCACCAGGTCACTTACTGACTGTCACCAGGTCACCTACTGACTGTCACCTAGTCACCTACTGACTGTCACCAGGTCACCTACTGGCTGTCACCAGGTCACCTACTGACTGTCGCCAGGTCACCCACTGACTGTCGCCCGGTCATAAAAGATAGGACAGATAAAAGTGGATCTCTGATACACTGTTAGACAAGGCAGAGCATCCTGTTCTCTGGACCCAGTTATTGAGTCCAACCTGCTGCACTGAGAGCTATTTCTAAATCGTAGAATTTCCAAGAACATTTTTTTTGCTCATGTGATGTTTGTGTGTGTGACATCTTGGCATGAACAGTTCATGAGTGTGGCGCGTGTACGTGCCCTCAGATTAGATGGGCGTTGGACACTCGGCCCTACAGTACCACACCACAGTGGTATACCGACTGACCAGACGTGCTCTCATCATCCAAAACAGCAAGGACCTAGTAATGAATCTGCCAGATTTCTATTCCCTCTTGACCCTGGTGGACTCGGTGGTTAGAGGCCCAACTGGAAGCACTAGGCTATAATTACTGGCCCTGATAACAGAGGAACCGTTTTAAGCCCTTAGTGTCTGTGGATAATACAGAGAGACAGCGAAATCTGAGAAACTGTATAAGGTGGGACACCAGGAAGCGTTTTGGTTCTGTGTCGTATTGTCTAATGACTTTTTTTCTGCCAGTTGAACTTGTCTGCTGTCCCACCTTATACTGGTCTTCAGTTTAATCAGCTCTGTTGTTTTGGTACCAAGCGGGTAACATTCAGATTTGTTTATTTTTTTAAGCTTTAAAGTAGCTGGGGCAGTTTCTTTGCCCAAATGGTGGGTCAGGATTTTCAGGTCTCTCCAGAGATGTTCAATCAGGTTCAAGTCCCGGCTCTGGCTGGGCCACTCAAGGACATTCAGAGACTTGTCCCGAAGCCACCGCTGCGTTGCCTTGGCTGTGTGCTTAGGGTCATTGTCCTGTTGGAAGGTGAACCTTCGCCCCAGTATGATGTCCTGAGCGCTCTGGAGCAGGTTTTTATCACGGATCTCTCTGTACTTTGCTCCATTCAACTTTGCCTCGATCCTGACTAGTCTCCCAGTTCCTTCTGCTGAAAAACATCCACCCAACTTGATGCTGCCACCATGCTTCACCGTAGGGATGGTGCCAGGTTTCCTCCAGACTTGATTCTTGGCATTCAGGCCAAAGAGTTCAATCTTGGTTTCATCAGACCAGAGAATCTTGTTTCTCATGGTCTGAGAGTCTTTAGGTGCATTTTGTCAAACTCCAAGCAGGCTGTCATGTGCCTTTTACTGAGGAGTGGCTTCCGTCTGGTCACTCTACCATAAAGGCCTGATTGGTGGAGAGCTGCAGAGATGGTTGTCCTTCTGGACGGTTCTCCCATCTCCACAGAATAACTCTGGAGCTCTGTCAGAGTGACCATTGAGTTCTTGGTCACCTCCCCTGACCAAAGGCCTTCTCCCCCAATTGCTTAGTTTTGCCAGGCAGACAGTTGTAGGACGAGTCTTGGTGGTTCCTAACTTCTCCCATTTAAGAAGGATGAAGAAGGAAACTGTGTTCTTGGGGACCTTAAATGCTGCAGACATTTTTTTTGGACCCTTACCCAGATATGTGCCTGGACACAATCCTGTCTCAGAGCTCTACGGACAATTCCTTCGACCTTCAGGAAACAGCAGAGGGAACACCCCCCTATCCACATCGATGGAACAGTAGTGGAGAGGGTAGCTAGTTTTAAGTTCCTCGGCATACACATCACAGACAAACTGAATTGGTCCACTCACACTGACAGCGTCGTGAAGAAGGCGCAGCAGCGCCTATTCAACCTCAGGAGGCTGAAGAAATTCGGCTTGTCACCAAAAGCACTCACAAACTTCTACAGATGCACAATCGAGAGCATCCTGGCGGGCTGTATCACCGCCTGGTACGGCAACTGCTCCGCCCTCAACCGTAAGGCTCTCCAGAGGGTAGTGAGGACTGCACAACGCATCACCGGGGGCAAACTACCTGCCCTCCAGGACACCTACACCACCCGTTGTTACAGGAAGGCCATAAAGATCATCAAGGACATCAACCACCCGAACCACTGCCTGTTCACCCCGCTATCATCCAGAAGGCGAGGTCAGTACAGGTGCATCAAAGCTGGGACCGAGAGACTGAAAAACAGCTTCTATCTCAAGGCCATCAGACTGTTAAACAGCCACCACTAACACTGAGTGGCTGCTGCCAACACACTGTCATTGACACTGACCCAACTCCAGCCATTTTAATATGGGAATTGATGGGAAATGATGTAAATATATCACTAGCCACTTTAAACAATGCTACCTTATATAATGTTACTTACCCTACATTATTCATCTCATATGCATATGTATATACTGTACTCTACATCATCGACTGCATCCTTATGTAACACATGTATCACTAGCCACTTTAACTATGCCACTTTGTTTACTTTGTCTACACACTCATCTCATATGTATATACTGTACTCGATACCATCTACTGTATGCTGCTCTGTACCATCACTCATTCATATATCCTTATGTACATGTTCCTTATCCCCTTACACTTTGTATAAGACAGTAGTTTTGGAATTGTTAGTTAGATTACTTGTTGGTTATCACTGCATTGTCGGAACTAGAAGCACAAGCATTTCGCTACACTCGCATTAACATCTGCTAACCATGTGTATGTGACAAATAAAATTTGATTTGATTTGATTTGACCTCATGGCTTGGTTTTTGCTCTGACATGCACTGTCAACTGTGGGACCTTATATAGAGAGCTGTGTCCCGTTCCAAATCATGTCCAATCAATTGAATTTACCACAGGTTTACTCCAAGTTGTAGAAACATCTCAAGGATGATCAATGGAAACAAGATGCACCTGAATTTAATTTAGAGTTTCATAGCAAAGGGTCTTAATACTTATGTAAAAAAGGTATTTTTGTTTCTATTTTTAATATTATTATTTTTTTCTAAAAACATGTTTTTGCCTTGTCATTATGGGGTATTGTGTGGAGACTGATGAGGAAAACATTTATTTAATCCATTTTAGAATAAAGTTGTAAAGTAACAAAAAGTGAAGGCGTCTGAATACTTTCTGAATGCACAATATATCATACATCATGGTATACCTAAAGCTACAGTCCAGACCTAGTTTAACAGTAATGCTTCCATCCCTCTCCTTGCCCCATCCTGGGCTCCAACCAGGGAACCTCTGAACACATCAACAACGGCCTCCCACCTAGCACCGTTACCTATCGCTCCAGAGCAAGGGAAACTAGGTCTCAGAGCGAGTGACGTCACCGATTGAAACGCTACTAGCGCACACCGGTTACGCTAGCTGTAAGGCAGCATTAACCCACCAGTCAGGAGAAACAAAGTCATCAATCAGGTTATCCAAGACTCCCACACAACACAGCAAACCACTGGTCAAGGTCCAGACACTATAGACCGAGACAGAGTAGTGAAATGCAAAATGAAAGGTTTGACTGTTTGTACATGTAAGATGTGTGTTTTGTCCTTAAGGTCTATGTGACTTCAATACAGAGATGTGTTTTGTACTTGAGGTCTTCCAATGCACACCAGCAGATAGCAAGCCTGACAAATCAGACAAGATGAGATCTTTCACCGGTCTGTATGTGTGTCCACAGTGCAGCCGGAGGGGAGATCTTTAACCAGTGTGTAGCGGAGAGGGACGAGGCCTTCAAAGAGGAGGACGTTAAGAGGCTGTTGAGACAGATCCTAGAGGGAGTCTCCTTCCTCCACAGGAACAACGTGGTCCACCTGGACATCAAGGTCAGTCCCCGACCCCTGTTAGACGCTTTACCTTATTTTATTAGGATCCCCATTAGCTGTTACAAAGGCAGCAGCTGCTCTTCCTGGGGTCCAACCATTCATCAACGTTCACCACGTCGCGATTAAAACAGTCAGAGGAAGGCTGAATGGGAGGGGGGGGGTCGATTTCTTTGTCAAAAGAAATCTGTGTAGCAGAAAAAAAGCAATTTATCTGAACATATATACTGTACTTTCTATCTAGTTTTAGATGTTCAAGAGGTCCATGTAGTTAGTCCCCACTAGACCTCCTCTCTAATGCTGCTGTCCAGTTAGTCCCCACTAGACCTCCTCTCTAATGCTGCTGTCCAGTTAGTCCCCACTAGACCTCCTCTCTAATGCTGCTGTCCAGTTAGTCCCCACTAGACCTCCTCTCTAATGCTGCTGTACAGTTAGTCCCCACTAGACCTCCTCTCTAATGCTGCTGTCCAGTTAGTCCCCACTAGACCTCCTCTCTAATGCTGCTGTCCAGTTAGTCCCCACTAGACCTACTCTCTAATGCTGCTGTACAGTTAGTCCCCACTAGACCTCCTCTCTAATGCTGGTGTGCAGTTAGTCCCCACTAGACCTCCTCTCTAATGCTGCTGCCCAGTTAGTCCCCACTAGACCTCCTCTCTAATGCTGCTGTACAGTTAGTCCCCACTAGACCTCCTCTCTAATTTGTAAGTCGCTCTGGATAAGAGCGTCTGCTAAATGACTTAAATGTAAATGTAAATGTAATGCTGCTGTCCAGTTAGTCCCCACTAGACCTACTCTCTAATGCTGCTGTACAGTTAGTCCCCACTAGACATCCTCTCTAATGCTGCTGTGCAGTTAGTCCCCACTAGACCTCCTCTCTAATGCTGCTGTCCAGTTAGTCCCCCACTAGACCTCCTCTCTAATGCTGCTGTCCAGTTAGTCCCCACTAGACCTCCTCTCTAATGCTGCTGTACAGTTAGTCACCACTAGACCTCCTCTCTAATGCTGCTGTACAGTTAGTCCCCACTAGACCTCCTCTCTAATGCTGCTGTACAGTTAGTCCCCACTAGACCTCCTCTCTAATGCTGCTGTTCAGTTAGTCCCCACTAGACCTCCTCTCTATAGTCCCCACTAGACCTCCTCTCTAATGCTGCTGTTCAGTTAGTCCCCACTAGACCTCCTCTCTAATGCTGCTGTTCAGTTATTCCCCACTAGACCTCCTCTCTAATGATGCTGTTCAGTTAGTCCCCACTAGACCTCCTCTCTATAGTCCCCACTAGACCTCCTCTCTAATGCTGCTGTTCAGTTAGTCCCCACTAGACCTCCTCTCTAATGCTGCTGTACAGTTAGTCCCCACTAGACCTCCTCTCTAATGCTGCTGTCCAGTTAGTCCCCACTAGACCTCCTCTCTAATGCTGCTGTTCAGTTAGTCCCCACTTGATCTCCTCTCTATAGTCCCCACTAGACCTCCTCTCTAATGCTGCTGTTCAGTTAGTCCCCACTTGACCTCCTCTCTAATGCTGCTGTCCAGTTAGTCCCCACTAGACCTCCTTTCTAATGCTGCTGTCCAGTTAGTCCCCACTAGACCTCCTCTCTAATGCTGCTGTCCAGTTAGTCCCCACTAGACCTCCTCTAATGCTGCTGTTCAGTTAGTCCTCACTTGACCTCCTCTCTATAGTCCCCACTAGACCTCCTCTCTAATGCTGCTGTTCAAATCAAATCAAATCAAATCAAATTTTATTTGTCACATACACATGGTTAGCAGATGTTAATGCGAGTGTAGCCCCAATGCTTGTGCTTCTAGTTCCGACAATGCAGTGATAACCAACAAGTAATCTAACTAACAATTCCAAAACTACTGTCTTATACACAGTGTAAGGGGATAAGGAACATGTACATAAGGATATATGAATGAGTGATGGTACAGAGCAGCATACAGTAGATGGTATCGAGTACAGTATATACATATGAGATGAGTATGTAGACAAAGTAAACAAAGTGGCATAGTTAAAGTGGCTAGTGATACATGTGTTACATAAGGATGCAGTCGATGTTGTAGAGTACAGTATATACATATGTATATGAGATGAATAATGTAGGGTAAGTAACATTATATAAGGTAGCATTGTTTAAAGTGGCTATTGATATATTTACATCATTTCCCATCAATTCCCATTATTAAAATGGCTGGAGTTGGGTCAGTGTCAATGACAGTGTGTTGGCAGCAGCCACTCAATGTTAGTGGTGGCTATTTAACAGTCTGATGGCCTTGAGATAGAAGCTGTTTTTCAGTCTCTCGGTCCCAGCTTTGATGCACCTGTACTGACCTCGCCTTCTGGATGATAGCTGAACAGGCAGTGGTTCGGTGGTTGATGTCCTTGATGATCTTTATGGCCTTCCTGTAACAACGGGTGGTGTAGGTGTCCTGGAGGGCAGGTAGTTTGCCCCTCTGATGCGTTGTGCAGTCCTCACTACCCTCTGGAGAGCCTTACGGTTGAGGGCGGAGCAGTTGCCGTACCAGGCGGTGATACAGCCCCACAGGATGCTCTCTAATGTGCATCTGTAGAAGTTTGTGAGTGCTTTTGGTGACAAGCCGAATTTCTTCAGCCTCCTGAGGTTGAATAGGCGCTGCTGCCTCTTCACTAATGCTGTCAGTGTGAGTGGACCAATTCAGTTTGTCTGTGATGTGTATGCCGAGGAACTTAAAACTAGCTACCCTCTCCACTACTGTTCCATCGATGTGGATAGGGGGTGTTCCCCACTGCTGTTTCCTGAAGTCCACAATCATCTCCTTAGTTTTGTTGACGTTGAGTGTGAGGTTATTTTCCTGACACCACACTCCAAGGGCCCTCACCTCCTCCCTGTAGGCCGTCTCGTCGTTGTTGGTAATCAAGCCTACCACTGTTGTGTCGTCCGCAAACTTGATGATTGAGTTGGAGGCGTGCGTGGCCACGCTCGTGGGTGAACAGGGAGTACAGGAGAGGGCTCAGAACGCACTTGTGGGGCCCCCTGTTGAGGATCAGCGGGGAGGAGATGTTGTTGCCCCCTCACCACCTGGGGCGGCCCGTCAGGAAGTCCAGTACCCAGTTGCACAGGGCGGGGTCGAGACCCAGGGTCTCGAATGCTTGGAGGGTTACTATGGTGTTGAATGCCGAGCTGTAGTCGATGAACAGCATTCTCACATAGGTATTCCTCTTGTCCAGGTGGGTTAGGGCAGTGTGCAGTGTGGTTGAGATTGCATCGTCTGTGGACCTATTTGGGCGGTAAGCAAATTGGAGTGGGTCTAGGGTGTCAGGTAGGGTGGAGGTGATATGGTCCTTGACTAGTCTCTCAAAGCACTTCATGATGACGGAAGTGAGTGCTACGGGGCGGTAGTCGTTTAGCTCAGTTACCTTAGCTTTCTTGGGAACAGGAACAATGGTGGCCCTCTTGAAGCATGTGGGAACAGCAGACTGGTATAGGGATTGATTGAATATGTCCGTAAACACACCGGCCAGCTGGTCTGCGCATGCTCGGAGGGCGCGGCTGGGGATGCCGTCTGGGCCTGCAGCCTTGCGAGGGTTAACACGTTTAAATGTCTTAATCACCTCGGCTGCAGTGAAGGAGAGACTGCATGTTTCCGTTGCAGGCCGTGTCAGTGGCACTGTATTGTCCTCAAAGCGGGCAAAAAAGTTATTTAGTCTGCCTGGGAGCAAGACATCCTGGTCCGTGACTGGGCTGGATTTCATCTTGTAGTCCGTGATTGACTGTAGACCCTGCCACATGCCTCTTGTGTCTGAGCCATTGAATTGAGATTCCACTTTGTCTCTGTACTGACGCTTAGCTTGTTTGATAGCCTTACGGAGGGAATAGCTGCACTGTTTGTATTCAGTCATGTTGCCAGACACCTTGCCCTGATTAAAAGCAGTGGTTCGCGTTTCAGTTTCCGCGAATGCTGCCATCAATCCACGGTTTCTGGTTAGGGAATGTTTTTATCGTTGCTATGGGAACGACATCTTCGACGCACGTTCTAATGAACTGCACACCGAATCAGCGTATTCCCAATATTCCCATCTGACTAATGCTGCATGTCCCAGTCCACGTGATGGAAGCAGTCTTGGAGTGTAGAGTCAGCTTGGTCTGACCAGCGTTGGACAGACCTCAGCGTGGGAACCTCTTGTTTTAATTTCTGCCTGTAGGCAGGGATCAGCAAAATGGAGTCGTGGTCAGCTTTTCCGAATGGGGCGGGGCAGGGCCTTATATGCGTCCGGAAGTTAGAGTAACAGTGATCCAAGGTTTTACCACCCCTGGTTGCTCAATCGATATGCTGATAAAATTTAGGGAGTCTTGTTTTCAGATTGGCTTTGTTAAAATCCCCAGCTACAATGAATGCAGCCTCCGGATAAATGTTTTCCAGTTTGCAAAGAGTTAAATAAAGTTCGTTCAGAGCCATCGATGTGTCTGCTTGGGGGGGGATATATACGGCTGTGATTATAATCGAAGAGAATTCTCTTGGAAGATAATGCGGTCTACATTTGATTGTGAGGAATTCTAAATCAGGTGAACAGAAGGATTTGAGTTCCTGTATGTTTCCTTCAGTTCCTGTATGTTCAGTTAGTCCCCACTAGACCTCCTCTCTATAGTCCCCACTAGACCTCCTCTCTAATGCTGCTGTTCAGTTAGTCCCCACTTGACCTCGTCTCTAATGCTGCTGTCCAGTTAGTCCCCACTAGACCTCCTCTCTATAGTCCCCACTAGACCTCCTCTCTATAGTCCCCACTAGACCTCCTCTCTATAGTCCCCACTAGACCTCCTCTCTAATGCTGCTGTCCAGTTAGTCCCCACTAGACCTCCTCTCTATAGTCCCCACTAGACCTCCTCTCTATAGTCCCCACTAGACCTCCTCTCTATAGTCCCCACTAGACCTCCTCTCTATAGTCCACACTAGACCTCCTCTCTATAGTCCCCACTAGACCTCCTCTCTATAGTCCCCACTAGACCTCCTCTCTATAGTCCCCACTAGACCTCCTCTCTATAGTCCCCACTAGACCTCCTCTCTAATGCTGCTGTCCAGTTAGTCCCCACTAGACCTCCTCTCTAATGCTGCTGTACAGTTAGTCCCCACTAGACCTCCTCTCTAATGCTGCTGTACAGTTAGTCCCCACTAGACCTCCTCTCTAATGCTGCTGTCCAGTTAGTCCCCACTAGACCTACTCTCTAATGCTGCTGTACAGTTAGTCCCCACTAGACCTCCTCTCTAATGCTGCTGTGCAGTTAGTCCCCACTAGACCTCCTCTCTAATGCTGCTGTCCAGTTAGTCCCCCACTAGACCTCCTCTCTAATGCTGCTGTCCAGTTAGTCCCCACTAGTCTCTATAGTCCCCACTAGACCTCCTCTCTAATGCTGCTGTCCAGTTAGTCCCCCCACTAGACCTCCTCTCTAATGCTGCTGTTCAGTTATTCCCCACTAGACCTCCTCTCTAATGCTGCTGTACAGTTAGTCCCCACTAGACCTCATCTCTAATGCTGCTGTACAGTTAGTCCCCACTAGACCTCATCTCTAATGCTGCTGTACAGTTAGTCCCCACTAGACCTACTCTCTAATGCTGCTGTACAGTTAGTCCCCACTAGACCTCCTCTCTAATGCTGCTGTCCAGTTAGTCCCCACTAGACCTCCTCTCTAATGCTGCTGTCCAGTTAGTCCCCACTAGACCTCCTCTCTAATGCTGCTGTCAGTTAGTCCCCACTAGACCTCCTCTCTAATGCTGCTGTCCAGTTAGTCCCCACTAGACCTCCTCTCTAATGCTGCTGTACAGTTAGTCCCCACTAGACCTCCTCTCTAATGCTGCTGTTCAGTTAGTCCCCACTAGACCTCCTCTCTATAGTCCCCACTAGACCTCCTCTCTAATGCTGCTGTTCAGTTATTCCCCACTAGACCTCCTCTCTAATGCTGCTGTTCAGTTAGTCCCCACTAGACCTCCTCTCTATAGTCCCCACTAGACCTCCTCTCTAATGCTGCTGTTCAGTTAGTCCCCACTAGACCTCCTCTCTAAGTGCTGTACCCCCACTAGACCTCCTCTCTAATGCTGCTGTTCAGTTATTCCCCACTAGACCTCCTCTCTAATGCTGCTGTTCAGTTAGTCCCCACTTGACCTCCTCTCTATAGTCCCCACTAGACCTCCTCTCTAATGCTGCTGTTCAGTTAGTCCCCACTTGACCTCCTCTCTAATGCTGCTGTCCAGTTAGTCCCCACTAGACCTCCTTTGTAATGCTGCTGTTCAGTTAGTCCCCACTTGACCTCCTCTCTATAGTCCCCACTAGACCTCCTCTCTAATGCTGCTGTTCAGTTAGTCCCCACTAGACCTCCTCTCTATAGTCCCCACTAGACCTCCTCTCTAATGCTGCTGTTCAGTTAGTCCCCACTTGACCTCGTCTCTAATGCTGCTGTCCAGTTAGTCCCCACTAGACCTCCTCTCTATAGTCCCCACTAGACCTCCTCTCTGCTGTTCAGTTAGTCCCAACTAGACCTCCTCTCTATAGTCCCCACTAGACCTCTCTAATGCTGCTGTTCAGTTAGTCCCCATTCTCTAATGCTGCTCCAGTTAGTCCCCACTAGACCTCCTCTCTATAGTCCCCACTAGACCTCCTCTCTATAGTCCCCACTAGACCTCCTCTCTATGCTGCTGTCCAGTTAGTCCCCACTAGACCTCCTCTCTATAGTCCCCACTAGACCTCCTCTCTATAGTCCCCACTAGACCTCCTCTCTATAGTCCCTACTAGACCTCCTCTCTATAGTCCCCACTAGACCTCCTCTCTATAGTCCCCACTAGACCTCCTCTCTATAGTCCCCACTAGACCTCCTGTCTATAGTCCCCACTAGACCTCCTCTCTAATGCTGCTGTCACGTTGCTCTTCTCTCCAGCCCCAGAACATTCTGTTGACCTGCGATGCTCCTCTGGGGGACATCAAGATTGTGGACTTTGGTCTGTCCAGGATGGTGAGCAGCAGTCAGGAGCTCAGAGAGATCATGGGGACCCCGGAGTATGTGGGTGAGTAGAGCAGCGAACACACAACCCCTGACCTGACCGGCAGCCATGTTGTTATTACCATCATGGTCACTCCAAGTCTTCAGAGGGGATAGTTAAAAAGTCATTTTTTCTTTTGCAGCTCCAGAAATCCTTAATTACGAACCAATTAGCACAGCAACAGACATGTGGTAAGTGACCTTTCACAGTATCTTAGTGCAGTTGTTCTTAAACCTCTCCTCGGGACCCCCAGACATTCCATGTGCTTTATATATTCCAGAGCTAGCACACCTGATTCAACGGGTCAAATTGACTAGATCAAACAGGCGAGGTAGTTCAAAGCTACATCAAAATTGTGAAACATTGAAGAGAGGTTTGAGAACCATTGTCTTTGTTCAACAGTATGTGGTATGGCTTGTGATTGATTGTTTTATCCAATAGCTTCTTTGAGACAGAGAGAGATACAATGTAAAACTTCACGTGTAAGAAAACAGATCCATTCCCTAGATGGGCTTTTAAAATCATGAGTTTATCTTAGAGAGAAAATCTTCAGCTCATTTCTAGTGGCTGTATATGCACTATATATACAAAACTGTGTGGACAACGCTACAAATGCGTGGATTTGGCTATTATAGTATAAAATCAAGCACACATCCATGCAATCTCCATTGACAAACATTGACCGTAGAATGGCCGGTACTGAAGAGATCAGTGACTCTCAACGTGGCACCGTTATAGGATGCCACCTTTCCAACAGTTTGTCAAATTTCTGCCCCGCTAGAGCTGCCCCAGTCAACTGTAAGTGATGTTATAGTGAAGTGGAAATGTCTAGGAGCAACAACGGCTCAGCCATGAAGTGGTAGGCCACACAAGCTCACAGAACGGGACCACCGAGTGTTGAAGTGCGTAGTAGAGGTCGACCGATTAATCGGAATAGCATGGTTGGTTGAGAGCCGATAAGACGGCAGCCCTCCCCTCCGGCGCCATCGTAATCAAGTTCTGTCTCTCTCTCTGGAGTAGAGGTCGACCGATTAATTAGGGCCGATTTCAAGTTTTCATAACAATCGATAATCGGCATTTTTGGACACCGTTCATGGCCGATTACATTGCACTCCACGAGGAGACTGCGTGGCAGGCTGACTACCTGTTATGCGAGTGCAGCAAGGAGCCAAGCTAATATGCTAGCCAGCATTAAACGTACCTTATAAAAAACTATTTTCACATAATCACTAGTTAACTACACATGGTTGATGATATTACTAGGTTAACTAGCTTGCCCTGCGTTGCATATAATCGATGTGGTGTCTGTTAATTTATCATCAAATCACAGACTACTTCACCTAACGGGGGATGATTTAACAAAAGCACATTCGCGAAAAAAAGCACCACTCTCCAAACGGTTATTTAACAAGCGCATTCGCACTGTCCTTGGAGGTTAGGATTTTATTTTTTACATTTTCCATAATTATGACATTACATTGAAGGTTGTGCAATGTAACAGGAATATTTAGACTTATGGATGCCACCCGTTAGATAAAATACGGAACGGTTCGGTTTTTCACTAAAAGAATAAACGTTTTGTTTTCAAAATGATAGTTCCCGGATTTTACCATGTTATTAATGACCTAAAATTTCTGAATAATTAAGTCTATGATTTGATATTTGATTTGACTGAGCAAAAGGCTGTGCATTTGCACATTTGCCAGCAGCTCTTTCTGATAGGCTTGAAGCTGTTTATGACTTCAAGCCTATCAACTCCCGAGATTAGGCAGGTGTAACCGATGTGAAATGGCTAGCTAGTTAGCGGGGTGCGTGTTAATAGCGTTTCAGTCAGTGACGTAACTCGCTCTGAGACCTTGATATAGTTGTCTAGGTTCCGTGGCTTTTGTGGAGCGATGGATGAAGCCTTCCCAGAAGAGTGGAGGCTGTTATAGCAACAATGTTCCAACATCTAGTGGAAAGCCTTCCCAGAAGAGTGGAGGCTGTTATAGCAACAATGTTCCAACATCTAGTGGAAAGCCTTCCCAGAAGAGTGGAGGCTGTTATAGCAACAATGTTCCAACATCTAGTGGAAAGCCTTCCCAGAAGAGTGGAGGCTGTTATAGCAACAATGTTCCAACATCTAGTGGAAAGCCTTCCCAGAAGAGTGGAGGCTGTTATAGCAACAATGTTCCAACATCTAGTGGAAAGCCTTCCTAGAAGAGTGGAGGCTGTTATAGCAACAATGTTCCAACATCTAGTGGAAAGCCTTCCTAGAAGAGTGGAGGCTGTTATAGCAGCAATGTTCCAACATCTAGTGGAAAGCCTTCCTAGAAGAGTGGAGGCTGTTATAGCAGCAATGTTCCAACATCTAGTGGAAAGCCTTCCTAGAAGAGTGGAGGCTGTTATAGCAGCAATGTTCCAACCTCTAGTGGAAAGCCTTCCCAGAAGAGTGGAGTCTGTTATAGCAGCAATGTTCCAACATCTAGTGGAAAGCCTTCCCAGAAGAGTGGAGGCTGTTATAGCAGCAAAGGGGAGGACCAACTCCATATTAATGCCCATGATTCTGGAATGAGATGTTGTACGACCATTGGAGTGTCCATATACTTTTGGTCATATAGTGTATATATATCTGTCTAACTGTTTGCCACTGTATGTATCTACCAGGAGTATTGGGGTGCTGACCTACGTGATGCTGACAGGTACCTCTCCCTTCCTGGGGGAGGACAAGCAGGAGACCTTCCTCAACATCTCCCAGATCAACGTCAGTTACCAGGAGGACGAGCTGGAGCATGTAGACCAGGCCGCCATCGCCTTCATCAAGCTCCTGCTCGTCAAAGAACCCCAGTGAGTAATGTGGTCATTGGGGGGGGGGGGGGGGGGGTTCTAAGCTGACATATGGAATTGCTTTAAGAAGGTCATACAATGGTTCATTTAGCTATTTGATTTAGAATTCAGAATTGTAGGTATAAAAAAATCTATATTTAACAAGTATTTGATAAAATATTGAATTTGGCATTTACTACTGTAACCCAAAGAAACACATTAAATAGCACATTCATGAATGCAAAACAAAGAACAGTCTTGAAGGATTTCCCACATATGCTTTGTTGGCTGCTATTCCTTCACTCTGCGGTCCAACTCATCCCAAACCATCTCAATTGAGCTATGGTCGGGTGATTGTGGAGGCCAGGTCATTTGATGCAGCACTCCATCACTCTTCTTCTTGGTCAAATAGCCCTTACACAGCCTGGAGGTGTGTTCGGTCATTGTCCTGTTGAAAAACAAATTATAGTCCCACTAAGCTCAAATCAGATGGGATGGTGTATCGCTGTTGTAGCTATGCCGGTTAAGTGTGCCTTGAATTCTAAATAATTCACTGACAGTGTCACCAGCAAAGCACCATCACACCTCCTCCTCCATGCTTCAACATCACACCTCCTCCTCCATGCTTCGCGGTGAGAACAACACATGCGGAGAGCATCCGTTCATCTAATATGCGTCTCACCAAGACATGGCGGTTCGAACCAAAAATCTCAAATCTGGACTCATCAGACCAAAGGACAGATTTCCACCTGTCTTCTTCTTGTTGGTGTCCTTTAGTAGTGGTTTCTTTGCAGCAATTCATCCATGAAGGCCTGATTCACGCAGCCTCCTCTGAACAGATGATGTTGAGATGTCGGAAATTGAACTCCATGAACCATTTATTTGGGCTGCAATCTGAGGTGCAGTTAATTGCCGATATCTGAGACTGGTCATTCGAATGAACTTATTCTCTGCAGCAGAGGTAACTCTGGGTCGTCCTTTCCTGTGGCGGTCCTCGTGAGAGCCAGTTTCATCATAGCGCTTGATGGTTTTTGTGACTGCACATGAAGAAATGTTCAAGTCCTTGAAATGTTCCGGATTGACTGACCTTCATGTCTTAAAGTAATGATGGACTGACCTTCATGTCTTAAAGTAATGATGGACTGACCTTCATGTCTTAAAGTAATGATGGACTGACCTTCATGTCTTAAAGTAATGACGGACTGTAATTTCTCTTTGCGAGTGGTTCTTGACATAATATGGACTAGGTATTTTACCAAATAGGGCTATATTCTGTATACCATTCCTCCCTTGTAACAACACAGCTGATTGGCCCAAACACATTAAGGAACGAAATTCCACAAATTAACTTTTAACAAGGCACTGTTCATTGAAATGCATTCCAGGGGACTACCTCATGAGGGTGGTTGAGAGAATGCCAAGAGTGTGCAAAGCTGTAATCAAGGCGAAGGGTGGCTACTTTGAATAATCTCAAATATAAAATATATTTGATTTGTTTAACACTTTTTTGGTTATTACATTATTCCATATTTGTTATTTCATAGTTTTGATGTCTTCACTATTATTCTACAATGTACACCTCCAGACCACAAACATCTATTCTATATACAGTAGGATAAGCCCCTTGGGGAATCAAATCCACATAATTTGTATTGAAAGTGCCATACTCGGTCAAACCAACCAAGCCAGTGGAGAAGGTGAATATGGGGGTAAAGGTTTCCAATGATTCCATGGCCTCACACAGTCCTTTCTCCCAACAGGAACCGTGCCACGGCAGAAGAGTGCCTGCAGCACCAGTGGCTCCAGCCAAAAGAGAAAAGGGAAGCCAAGGCGACAGTAGAGGTGAAAGAGACTATAAGCCCCACCAAGTGCACCTCTGAGCCAGCCAGCCCCGAGAACCCCATCAGGGGGGAGGAGGAGGAAGGCACCGAAACTGAGGAGTTGATCGTGATGGCAGCCTACACACTGGGCCAGTGCCGCCAGTCAACAGACAAGGAGGTCATGACCCCCGACCAGAAGGCCATCTCCAAACGCTTCAAGTTCGAGGAGCCCTTCAGCGCCCTCCAAGAGGTTCCTGGAGAATTCATCTACTGAAGGACTCGCACACACACATCTCATCCTCTACACTAGGTGGTCCTGGAGAGCTAGTGGTGGTGTTGGGTCTCCCTTCTGCCCTTCACTGACACACCAGATAATTCAGATCGTCACGGCCCTGATTAGTTGCTTAGTAGAATCAGGTGCATTAGTGATGGGTTGGAGCCAAAGCCTGCACCAACCAGTAGCTCGCAAAGAACCTGGGTGGAAAAACTCCTGCTCTTACATCTAGGGAAAAGCAGTTAAAAACATTGCACTTACAAACCACAAGAAACATCTCACACTTTTCTAACCCACCTCACGGTCTGAATTCGTAAACCAAACTGTTTTTTTTTGTCCCTTTTTCATATACATCCTGGCGTTTCTCTAGACTAAGCCTTGTTGTGACGTAACTCCAGAATGAGCCTTGTTGTGACGTTATTCCAGACTGAGCCTTGTTGTGACGTTATTCCAGACTAAGCCTTGTTGTGACATTACTCCAGACTAAGGCTTGTTGTGGCGTTACTCCAGACTGAGCCTTCTGTGACGTTATTCCAGACTAAGCCTTGTTGTGAAGTTATTCCAGACTAATCCTTGTTGTGACGTTACTCCAGACTAAGCCTTGTTGTGAAGTTATTCCAGACTAATCCTTGTTCTGATGTTACTCCAGACTGTGCCTTGTTGTGACGTTATTCCAGACTGAGCCTTGTTGTAATGTTACTCCAGACTAAGCCTTGTTGTGATGCTTTACTTTCTTTTTCTTTGGTGCCTTGCTGGGAGAATTAGAGATGGAATTGCATCTTTTTTGTCCATGTTTTGTCTGCCTTGTATTTTCTTTATGTTTAAGGTTATAGATATCGTCTGTATGGGGAAAGGGGGTTAATTTTATATATATATATATATAAATATATATATATAAATACATATAAAACGTTATGTTGATTTAAGAATATGTATATATGTATATTAATATGTATATATATATATTAATATGTATATATATATATTAATATATATATATTTATATTAATATGTATATATATATATTAATATTAATATTAATTTATATATATATATTAATATTAATATTAATATATATTAATATTAATATTAATATATATTAATATTAATATATATATATATAAATATATATATATAAATACATATAAAACGTTATGTTGATTTAAGAGTACGTCTCAAAATAATTCTGTTGAAAAAGCCATTGCACACGTTTGCCCCAGAACTGAAAACATCCCATGCATCTCAAATATGCATCTCAAATAATTGACACTTGTATATGCAGAGAGCGCTTGGTTTTCTTTCCTAAATCCCAAATAATAGGCATAGTCTCCATCAAACAAGAAGCTTCTTATTATGGGATGTTCTACTGTAAATAAAGATATATCTCTTAAACCTTTTTCTGAGTACCATTTGTTGTTTTTTATACTGAACTATGGCCTAGAATGAAGATGTATTTATTTCAGAGGAGATGATGCATGAACACACTGGCAGCTGTGCTCGCTGGGTGCTCCGCTCCCCTGGGTGTCTGCTCCCCTGGGTGTCTGCTCCCCTGGGTGTCTGCTCCCCTGGGTGTCTGCTCCCCTGGGTGTCTGCTCCCCTGGGTGCCCCGCTCCCCGCCCCGCTCCCCTGGGTGCCCCGCTCCCCTGGGTGCCCCGCCCCGCTCCCCTGGGTGTCTGCTCCCCTGGGTGTCTGCTCCCCTGAGTTCCCCGCTCCCCTGGGTGTCTGCTCCCCTGGGTCTCCGCTCCCCTGGGTGTCTGCTCCCCTGGGTGTCCCCCCTGGGTGCCCCGCCCCCTGGGTGTCTGCTCCCCTGGGTGCCCCGCTCCCCTGGGTGCCCCGCTCCCCTGGGGTCTCCGCCCCCTGGGTGTCTGCCCCTGGGTCTCCGCTCCCCTGGGTCTGCTCCCTGGGTGTCTGCTCCCCTGGGTCTCCGCTCCCCTGGGTCTCCGCTCCCCTGGGTCTCCGCTCCCCTGGGTCTCCGCTCCCCTGTGTGTCTGCTCCCCTGTGTGTCTGCTCCCCTGGGTGTCTGCTCCCCTGTGTGTCTGCTCCCCTGGGTGTCTGCTCCCCTGGGTCTCCGCTCCCCTGTGTGTCTGCTCCCCTGGGTGTCTGCTCCCCTGGGTCTCCGCTCCCCTGGGTCTCCGCTCCCCTGGGTCTCCCTGGGTCTCCGTCTGCTGCCCCTGGGTGTCTGCTCCCCTGGGTCTCCCTCCCCTGGGTGTCCCCTGCTCCCTGGGTGTCTGCTCCCCTGGGTCTCCGCTCCCCTGTGTGTCTGCTCCCCTGGGTGTCTGCTCCCCTGGGTCTCCGCTCCCCTGGGTCTCCGCTCCCCTGGGTTCCGCTCCCCTGGGTCTCCCCTGGGTGTCTGCTCCCCTGGGTCTCCGCTCCCCTGGGTGTCTGCTCCCCTGGGTCTCCGCTCCCCTGGGTCTCCGTCCCCTGGGTCTCCCCTGGGTCCCGCTCCCTGGGTCTCCGCTCCCCTGTGTGTCTGCTCCCCTGGGTGTCTGCTCCCCTGGGTGTCTGCTCCCCTGGGTGTCTGCTCCCCTGGGTGTCTGCTCCCCTGGGTGTCTGCTCCTCTGGGTGTCTGCTCCCTCTGGGTGTCTGCTCCTCTGGGTGTCTGCTCCCCTGGGTGTCTGCTCCCCTGGGTGTCTGCTCCCCTGGGTGTCTGCTCCCCTGGGTGACTGCTCCCCTGGGTGAGGTGAAGCAAAGCATCAGTGATGCCCCATTAGCCATTCATATACAGCTGTTAGTTAAGACGACTACTCTAGCCTTGCAGGTCCTCTCCTCCTCTGTCTCCTTGTCCATCTCTCACCTTCCACTTCTGATGTTAAGGCTTCTTTTGATAACACCCAATTATCTTTAGGAAGAAGTTATTGAGTCAGCAATTTAGATTTAAAACATTTTCCAATAGTCCATTGAGTAAGTCATATCTTTGGTGCACCTAAAATAACACACATAATTGTGACTTCCTTTACAATATATGGGTCTGGGTAGAGAATTATAAATTATATTTGTCGGGAACACAATAAGGATGTGGTCTACACATTGTTTTCTCCCAAATGACCACTAGATGGCAATGTTGGCTCTATTCTGGGACCTACACTTGAGTCATTAACGTTCCTTAAAAGTGCATTCCTCCCGTCCTTGACGTAATCACTGATTAGACGTGATCTAACAGGTGAGTGCAAGGCCTCCATCACATGGCTTTCACCTGGCAGGGTAATTTCTTATCAGTGATTACTTCAAGGAAGGTTGTAAATAAATAATGCTTGTTTGACACAATTATAAACCTTGATTCATACAGACCTGTTTCTATATTCACCTCCAACTTGATGTTACCAGTTTGGGAGAGGTGAGGACAGCTATGGAACAGGGCTTTGTGGTAAGTGCAATGGAAGAATATATCAATATTTTATGAGTCATCTTATTTTGTCTGGCAGTAGTGTGGTATGTCATCTTAAAAGATACATTTATTATATGTACAGTGGGGCAAAAAAAGTATTTAGTCAGCCACCAATTGTGCAAGTTCTCCCACTTAAAAAGATGAGGCCTGTAATTTTCATCATAGGTACACTTCAACTATGACAGACAATGAGAAAAAAATACAGAAAATCACTGTAGGATTTTTAATGAATGTATTTGCAAATTATGGTAGAAAATAAGTATTTGATCAATAACAAAAATTTATCTCAATACTTTGTTATATACCCTGTTTTTCTGCAAAAGGACCAGGACGACTGATCCGTGTAAAGGAAAGAATGAATGGGGCCATGTATCGTGAGATTTTGAGTGAAAACCTCCTTCCATCAGCAATGGCATTGAAGATGAAACATGGCTGTGTCTTTCAGCATGACAATGATCCCAAACACACCGCCCGGGCAACGAAGGAGTGGCTTCGTAAGAAGCATTTCAAGGTCCTGGAGTGGCCTAGCCAGTCTCCAGATCTCAACCCCATAGAAAATCTTTGGAAGGAGTTGAAAGTCCGTGTTGCCCAGCAACAGCCCCAAAACATCACTGCTCTAGAGGAGATCTGCATGGAGGAATGGGCCAGCAGATCAGCAGCAGTGTGTGAAAACCTTGTGAAGACTTACAGAAAACGTTTGACCTCTGTCATTGCCAACAAAGGGTATATAACAAAGTATTGAGATAAACTTTTGTTATTGACCAAATACTTATTTTCCACCATCATTTGCAAATAAATTCATTAAAAATCCTACAATGTGATTTTCTGAAATTTTTTCCCTCATTTTGTCTGTCATAGTTGAAGTGTACCTATGATGAAAATTACAGGTCTCTCTCATCTTTTTAAGTGGAAGAACTTGCACAATTGGTGGTTGACTAAATACTTTTTGCCCCACTGTATATATGATTGACATATCCAAAGGGACCCATTGAGACAACCTTAACATCAGATAAATATTGCAATTGATTTCCTGCTGTGGCTTTTAATTTACAATCTGAAATATCTGATATCTTATCTAAATTCACCCATTTGTTGAGCATTTTAGGAAATTAATTGTTTACAAATAGGTAACGTGCGTTGAATCATGTTGTTTTTGTTTTAAACATGAGCTGGCGCACACCCAGAATGATGGTTTGTGTGGAGGTGCTGACTAACAGCGAATAAACTATCACAAATAAAGTCACACACACTCCATGTATAAACTCCCAGCAATTTATTGGGTATTTACCAACGCTTTGGGCATCCCTGTGACAGCTTCCTCCGACCCTGTGACAGCTTCCTCCGACCCTGTGGAAGTCACAGTGATGCCCAAAGCGTTGGTAAATACCCATTCAATTGCTGGGAGTTTATACATGGAGTGTGTGTGACTATAGTTTTAATATTTCAGTCGGGCGGTGCTGACTTAATTTAACCCACTCATTTTTTAACAATGCCTGGTGGCGGTAATTTGTATCAAGGATACTTCTCAACTGTGAAGACAAGGAAAGATGCCATTAGCCTGCAGTGTAGGTTTACTGTGTATTGTTGCGAAATGCTTACCATCTTTTAATGTTCAATTCAAGGATCTGTTAAGTCTTTGTTGGAATTCAGTCTGGATTTTTTGTTTCCCCTCATCACTACAGAGGAGTCTTTGTTATTGATGAAATGAATAAGCATCTCCCCCGGTCCCATTAAAACTAACAGAGAGAGAACTGGAGAGAGGAAATGCATACAGATACACCTCTCAGAACGCTGTCATAAATGAAGCATGGCACCAATTACAGGGTGAACATGGAACTCCAGAATAATGAATTGTTGTGACAGACTGTTTGACAAGGGGACATTTGTCATCTGTTCCCCCCCCCTCCCCGACAGCTATAGTTTATATTAGAATACCCGCACACTCATATTAACTCCCCCGACAGCTATAGTCTACATTAAAAGACACCCACCTTCATATTTACTGTGTCTCTGGCAAACCATTCCAGTTTATTTTGAGTAACCGATGCATGTTGATAGGATGAATTGCAGGGCCGTCAAGTCTTTCATATTCAGGGAAAGGGGTTGGGCGCTACATTCTGTCACTGATGTGGAAACCTATGGAAGAAAGCCTATTTGTAGCAGAGGTAGTTCACTGAGCTTGAACCTTTAGCTCAGTGGGCTAACACTGTCTTGTGTTGCAGACAGCCTCGGGTTCGAGTCCAGTCGGTCATAGTTCCACAGCTCTTTCACACTAGCGTGGATGAAGGGAAGGAAACAAGGAGAGGAATCCTAGTCAGGCTACTGACGTTTCTCTGTTGCTGAATGACAGTGATAATCGTGTCCTGTAGAGGGCAGCATGGCCTATTTTAATTTAATTTGACCTTTATTTAACCAGGCAAGTCAGTTAAGAACACATTCTTATTTTCAATGACGGCCTGGGAACAGTGGGTTAACTGCCTTGTTCAGGGGGCAGAACAACAGATTTGTACCTTGTCAGCTCAGGGGTTTGAACTTGCAACCTTCCGGTTACTAGTCGAACGCTCTAACCACTAGGCTGCCGCCCCTATCACAATGTTCAGACTGTCCTTTGTTTGCGATGTCTGTGGATGTTTGGCAGAGGCCAATAGCACAGACTTACAGAAGGATATTGGCAGTGAAATACAGTAACTTTCATTGGAAACTGATGGGAAAGGGATTCATCACAAGGGTAAAGTCTGATGTGATTGCTGTGGAAAGAACTGACGAAGACACAGATTCTACTAAATTGAATCCCATCTGTCCTTGTCCTTGGGCCTGAGAATGACTAGAAAATCCTATAGTTATTACTATAGAAAATCCTAGAGGACTACTATAGCAAGAAACTCTATAGGATTACTTCTAGGTTAAAATAATCCATTTTCATCCACCATGTCACACCTTGGTCATTGTATTTTGTGTTTTCGTTATATATTTAGTCAGGCCAGGGTGTGACATGGGTTTATTGTGTTGTCGTATTGGGTTTTTTGTAGGCATTGGGATTGTGGTTGATTAGGGGTGTGTCTAGTTTAGGCTTGGATGCCTGAGGCGGTTCTCAATCAGAGTCAGGTGATTCTTGTTGTCTCTGATAGGGAACCGTATTTAGGTAACCGGGGTTTCACTGTGTATTTCATGGGTGATTGTTCCTGTCTCTGTGTAGTTTCACCAGACAGGCTGTATTAGGTTTTCACGTTCCGTTTGTTGTTTTTGTATTTATTAAGTTATTTCATGTATCGTCATTTGTTTTCATTAAAGGTATGAGTAACCACCACGCTGCATTTCGGTCCGACTCTCTTTCGACGAAGGAACGCCGTTACACACCACTTCTTTTGGTGTTGATGCGTCATAACTTGACTATCATCAATTAGTGCCTGGTATGTGTTCCCCTGCTTTTCATTTGAATCAGAATCTGACATTTGTCTATGTGTCTGTGCCAGCTCTTTGTAGATTGTAGTAGAGTGGATTGCAGTACTTTACAGTACAGTGGTAACAACTTAAAGGGGAGCCAATGAAAGATCTCTCTCGTTATGGTTTACAAATGCAGCATAATTCTCCCATCACCAATACAACACCGTGGCAGAGCCCTCTTAGTTAATTTTAATTAATTCCCTATCAATAACACAATTAAATGTGTCCCTGGCTGGTCCCTATGGCTGGTCCCTATGGCTGGTCCCTCTGGCTGGTCCCTATGGCTGGTCCCTCTAGCTGGTCCCTGTAGCTGGTCCCTATGGCTGGTCCCTCTGGCTGGTCCCTCTAGCTGGTCCCTCTGGCTGGTCCCTCTAGCTGGTCCCTCTGGCTGGTCCCTCTAGCTGGTCCCTCTGGCTGGTCCCTCTAGCTGGTCCCTATGGCTGGTCCCTGTAGCTGGTCCCTCTAGCTGGTCCCTATGGCTGGTCCCTCTAGCTGGTCCCTCTAGCTGGTCCCTCTAGCTGGTCCCTCTAGCTGGTCCCTCTAGCTGGTCCCTCTGGCTGGTCCCTGTAGCTGGTCCCTATGGCTGGTCCCTCTAGCTGGTCCCTCTGGCTGGTCCCTGTAGCTGGTCCCTCTGGCTGGTCCCTATGGCTGGTCCCTGTAGCTGGTCCCTATGGCTGGTCCCTCTAGCTGGTCCCTCTAGCTGGTCCCTCTAGCTGGTCCCTCTAGCTGGTCCCTCTAGCTGGTCCCTCTAGCTGGTCCCTCTAGCTGGTCCCTCTGGCTGGTCCCTGTAGCTGGTCCCTGTAGCTGGTCCCTGTAGCTGGTCCCTGTAGCTGGTCCCTCTAGCTGGTCCCTGTAGCTGGTCCCTGTGGCTGGTCCCTCTGGCTGGTCCCTCTGGCTGGTCCCTCTGGCTGGTCCCTCTGGCTGGTCCCTCTGGCTGGTCCCTCTAGCTGGTCCTTCCAGCTGGTCCCTATGGCTGGTCCCTATGGCTGGTCCCTGTAGCTGGTCCCTGTAGCTGGTCCCTGGTCCCTGTAGCTGGTCCCTGTAGCTGGTCCCTGTAGCTGGTCCCTGTAGCTGGTCCCTGTAGCTGGTCCCTGTAGCTGGGCTCCAATTCCACTTTCATCGCCTCTTGATTGCAACAACAAATTACATGCCTGTATGCTTTCCTCTCACTTTCTCACTTCTTACCCATTGCCATGACAACTAGAGTTATTAATCTGAATCTTATTTCACTGGCTAGTCTACTCGCTTCCTCCCCTAAGGAGTGAATTTTTGCCTCGTGCTCAAGTGCTAAATTCTGTTTAGTGTTGCGGTGGCTAACTCCACAGTCTGGAGAGTAACTGGTGTTGTACAATGGCGTGACTGCGGGAGGTCCCTGGTTGTACCCCACAGAGTTGACTACACAACTCAGCCTGTCGCTTTTGATAAAATCAGTGGGGGCCTCGACACTTGCTCAATAGGAGGCTTATTGTAGCCTTTGAAGCTGACTGTCGGCAGTCAATACTGTAGCAAAGAGAACCAGAAGGCCACTGTGGCACAGGCTATCCCATACCCTCACCACGGCTGGTGTACTCACAATTTGCAACTCGGGTCACTAGCTGAGGCCAATGTGCACTGTACCGTACCACAGTCCAGAAGACACACTAGAGATGTAATATGATAAAGGAACATCGCCTACGGTAGGATTTGGTGCGACACAGAGAATGTAGCGAACTGTACAAAGAGATGAGTGAGGCAAAGGACGTCTCCCCCAATTCTAGTGTGGAACTCGAGGTTCCTCACTGCTCCCTTTCTGAATGGATATCACTTGGAGGAAATGTAGACTGTAATTGAATTAGTAGATTGTCGCTGCTGACTCCTTGGTGAGCTTGACCTATTGTTGCAAGCTCAGTTCAAAGGTCACCTGGAGCTGTCCCATGGTTTCCTGATACTCACACCCACAACCTCCCCACAACAAATATGACCACACTGCTAAAAGTCTCTTACCTCTACTAAGGAAGAGATAGAACCACTCCTAGCTGGGCTAATCAACTGACCGGGCAAGGCCTTTACCCATGATGCATTTCTGGAAGGATGGATGTTGGACTCCTTTAGAAATGTCTTTCTTACTCGTGAGGAGCATAGGAGCATTAACAAGGATCTAACTGCTCCAGTGAACTGAATTTTTGGGCCGTCATTTGTACATCATTCCAGGAGAAGAAATGTATCTTTCTGCATGTAGGCAATGTTTACTTGGTACATTTGGCCAATGTAGTGGAACAGCACGTGACGATCAACTGTACAGGGATAGTGTCTCCAGGTGGATCCAGGGCTAGGAGTGAGGAGATGGGTTTCTGCTTGGATTTCTATTCTAACTAATAGGTTTAGGGTCAATGTACACAAGCAAGGCCCACCTCCAAGCAATGTCCTGGATCCCTGGTGTTAATCAGCGCTGAGTTTGGTGGTCGTTGTGTCCTGTTAAGCTTAGCCTCTATTAGTGTCTGACACTAACTTACTTGTCATACCTGCGTTAATCTCTTGTGAAATACATGACCTATTTGTTTATGGATTCTGAGATTATACCCGTGCAAAAGCCCTGAAACCTTTTACATAAAAACCATGCATGTGCCGATGTCAGTAGGAGATCTGTGAAGGTTTGAGCTATGACATCACGTTAGAACACTTCCTTTTGTGAGGTTTTCTAGGGCGAGTTGGAGGTCTCGATGCCTATAATTGGTTGTATGACCGCAGGAGGACATCGTAGGAAGGCTGCTATCGCTCATCTACACCCCAATTGCCATCCCTGCAGGTAGTCCCCTGTTGCCTGGCAATATTGGAGAGAACAGCACACGCCTGCTGTGGATGGATACACTGATACTAATCTAATGTGATGGGGCCACGTACATGGAATTGTGCGTCAAACAGGATGATGAGAGGGTAACACGGTGAGTGGATATCTAATCACTCCGCTACGCATTCCTCCCAGCGAAAGCACATCTTCTATATGCCCTGTATATTCCATTCTGATCCGATGCCACGCTCGTCAGCGCTATCGTAATGATGGCAGTAGCCTTGGTGTGGTTGTTTCATGTTGAGAGCAGGACAGTGACACTGTAACCCCATTATGTATCTCCATGGATCTGTAGGATTGTTTTGGCTACTTTTCTGCTTGCTAATGTCCTCATACTTTCTGACCCTGCACCTCCACTGACCGTTCCTGGTCGACAACACAACTCCATCAACAAATCTGATTTGGCCACGTTGTACAGAGCAGGTTTTGCTTTGTGTATCTCGTGGGATTTATTGAGAGCGTACGTCCAACCGTGTTTTTTTTATTGATTCTGATGGATCATCCTTATTAGTGCGGTTCAAACGCTTCTGTACAACAAGCCTTTAAGGAAACGCTTTCATCAAAGGGAAACATGTACAGCAGATGTCTCGCTCTTTACCTATTGTCCTCCCTGGCAACACAGCATCCCCCCCCCAACCACGTATAAATACCAACTCTTTCATTATGGAACGAGACTTGAGGCCAAAACACTCTCTCCTTTGAACCATCTCTCCATGGCAATGGTTGATAGGCAAATAAACTTTTCTCCTTCGCTGTGATTTCATCCAGCTGAAGGGATGAGGCTCAGATCACAGGGAGGCAGCAGGAGTGCTGGATATGAGCACGGTTTACTCTCCCCGCCTGCAGGGAGAGAAAGGACTGTCTCCTCCTGTAGATCAGCCCAGATGCATGGAGATAAATGACTGTCTCCTCTTGTAGATCAGCTCCGATGCAGGGAAAGAGAAAGGACTTTTCTCCTCCTGTAGATCAGCGCCGATGCATGGAGATAAATGACTGTCTCCTCTTGTAGATCAGCGCCGATGCATGGAGATAAATGACTGTCTCCTCTTGTAGATCAGCTCCGATGCATGGAGTGCTGAATATGACAAAAGCTCTGGTGGACATTCCTGCATTCAGCATGCCAATTGCACACTTCCTCAACTTGAGACATCTGTGGCATTGTGTTGTCACAAAACTGCACATTTTAGTGGCTTTTGGTTGCCCCCAGCACAAGGTGCACCTGTGTAATGATCATGCTGTTTAAACCGCTTCTTGATATGCCACACCTGTCAGGTGGATGGGACTATGTTGACAAAGGAGAAATGTTATTGTGTACAACATTGGAGAGAAATAAGCTTTGTGCATATAGAAAATGTCTATATTTTATTTTAGCTCATGAAACATGGGACGAACACTTTACATGTTGTGTTTATATATTTGTTCAGTATAGTTCGATGTATTTAATTTCATAATTCAAAGGTTATAGAATTTTCAAGCCCTGGATTTAAGTACATTTTATTCTGACCTTCGTCTGGCTTTGAACTGGTATTGAACCACAATTGGATGTGGTGATGCCGACAGTAGGTGTAGCATGTGTAATTCAGTGAGCATTGGATGTGGTGATGCTGACAGTAGGTGTAGCATGTGTAATTCAGTGAGCATTGGATGCGGTGATGCCGACAGTAGGTGTAGCATGTATAATTCAGTGAGCATTGGATGTGGTGATGCCGACAGTAGGTGTAGCATGTGTAATTCAGTGAGCATTGGATGCGGCATCACAGGAGAAAACTTGGAAAACATTTGCACGAAAGCAGCATCTGTAATAACTGACAGTAGGTGTAGCATCTACAATTCTGTAAGACCAGACCGACACTAGTGTTCTCAAAATAGCTCAACTGAAGAAAAAAAAAAAGCTCATTATGAGGCTAAATCGCTCTCTTGTATTGGAGGTCACCACCACTTTCCACTTAAGATCCCAACTAAGTTGATACCGATGGGTTGTTCGGCTAGTTTAGCTAATATGCGTTACCGTGTTTTTTTAGGTTAAGTTGATGGAGGATTCTTTCTGAAATGCTTCTTGAATAGATCCCAGGAGCATGGGAGTCGCTCACTACCCAACGTAGATGGGTCATTCAATTTGTAGAACAACTTAACCCATTTTTTGAGAAGACCTTAAATCTATTCATTGTGAATTGCAGATATTAGTGTCTACATATTATGTGAAAACACATCTACTAACGTAACGGATTATCCTGTATTTGGCCAAATCTCTCCATAGTCCTGGCAGCAAATATGATACAAGACCTCATTCATGATATCCACTCAGACATGAACACAATTTATAATATTGTCTATTTAGGGTGGAGAAACCCTCCATAATGTGTCCATGCTAAGGAAGGCACCTTACTCCCCCTCAGGAATATAGCAGCATTCTATGCTGCAAATGGCTGCAGAGAGATGCCACTTACTCAAATCATTGTATTTGACATGATTTGTTAAACAGGTGTAAAATAATAATGATACAATGAGTAACGATAACTTTTCTATATACACAGGGTAACCGTACTGAATTACTGTGCAGGGTTACGAGGTAATTGAGGTAGATATGTACATATAACTAGGACTAAAGTGACAGCAAATGAACAGTAGCTTCAGCATATATGATGAGTCAGTTAGTGTAGAAACAGGTAATGCAGACATTCCGGATAGGTAATGCAGTCATTCCGGATAGATAATGCAGTCATTCCAGATAGATAATGCAGTTATTCCAGATAGGCAATGCCGATATTCCGGATAGGTAATGCAGACATTCTGGATAGGTAATGCAGCCATTCCGGATTGCTATTTGGTTAACTACAGTATTTTACTAACTACACAGAACAATTATAAACTCAACATGTAAAGTGTTTGTTTCATGAGCTGAAATAAAACATCCCAGACTTGATTTATCTCATTCCGTGTACAAATTTGTTTACATCCCTGTTAGTGAGCATTTCTCCTTTGCCAAGATAATCCATCCACCTGACAACTGTGGCATATCAAGAAGCTGATTAAACAGCAAGATCATTACACAGGTGCCCCATGTCTTGGAGACATAAAAAAGGACATCAAAAAATGAGGGAGTGTGCAATTGGCATCCTGACTGCAGGAATGTCCACCAGAGAACGTGACAGAGAATTTAAAGTTAAGTTCTCTACCATAAGCCACCTCTGTTGTTTTAGAGCATTTGGCAGTACGTCAAACTGTCCTCAACCACAGACCGTGTATGGCGTTGTGTAGGCAGGCAGTTTGCCGATGCCCCATGGTGGGGTTAAGGTATAGGCAGGCAGTTTGCTGATGCCCCATGGTGGGGTTAAGGTATGGGCAGGCAGTTTGCTGATGCCCCATGGTGGGGTTAAGGTATGGGCAGGCAGTTTGCTGATGCCCCATGGTGGGGTTAAGGTATGGGCAGGCAGTTTGCTGATGCCCCATGGTGGGGTTAAGGTATGGGCAGGCAGTTTGCTGATGCCCCATGGTGGGGTTAAGGTATGGGCAGGCAGTTTGCTGATGCCCCATGGTGGGGTTAAGGTATGGGCAGGCAGTTTGCTGATGCCCCATGGTGGGGTTAAGGTGGGCAGGCAGTTTGCTGATGCCCCATGGTGGGGTTAAGGTATAGGCAGGCAGTTTGCTGATGCCCCATGGTGGGGTTAAGGTGTAGGCAGGCAGTTTGCTGATGCCCCATGGTGGGGTTAAGGTATAGGCAGGCAGTTTGCTGATGCCCCATGGTGGGGTTAAGGTGTAGGCAGGCAGTTTGCTGATGCCCCATGGTGGGGTTAAGGTGTGGGCAGGCAGTTTGCTGATGCCCCATGGTGGGGTTAAGGTATAGGCAGGCAGTTTGCTGATGCCCCATGGTGGGGTTAAGGTATGGGCAGGCAGTTTGCTGATGCCCCATGGTGGGGTTAAGGTATAGGCAGGCAGTTTGCTGATGCCCCATGGTGGGGTTAAGGTATAGGCAGGCAGTTTGCTGATGCCCCATGGTGGGGTTAAGGTATAGGCAGGCAGTTTGCTGATGCCCCATGGTGGGGTTAAGGTATGGGCAGGCAGTTTGCTGATGCCCCATGGTGGGGTTAAGGTATGGGCAGGCATAAGCTACGGACAACGAACACAATTGCATTTTATTGATTGTAATATGAATCCACAGATATACCATGAAGAAATTCTGTGGCTCATTGTCGTGCCATTCATCCGTCCCTGTGACCAGCAGATGCCTATCTGTATTCCCAGACATGTGAAATCCATAGATTAGGGCCTAATAAAATCATTTCAATTGACTGATTTCATTATATGAACTGTAACACAGTAAAAGCTTTGAAATTGCATCGTTTTAATAAGATTTGTAATTATCTTCGCAAGCTCATTAGCATAAACGCAACGTTAACTATTCATGAAAATCGCAAATGAAATGAAATAAATATATTAGCTCTCAAGCTTAGCCTTTTGTTAAAAATACTGTCATCTCAGATTTTCAAAATATGCTTTTGAACCATAGCTAAACAAGCATTTGTGTAAGAGTATTGATAGCCTAGCATAGCATTAAGCCTGGCATTCAGCATGCAACATTTTCACAAAAACAAGAAAAGCATTCAAATAAAATCTTTTACCTTTGAAGAACTTCAGATGTTTTCAATGAGGAGACTCAGTTAGATAGCAAATGTTCAGTTTTTCAAAAAATATTATTTGTGTTGACAAATCGCTCCATTTTGTTCATCATGTTTGGGTAAGAAAAAAAACAAAAATTAAGTCATTACAACGCAAACTTTTTTCCAAATTAACTCCATAATATCGACAGTAACATGGCAAACGTTGTTTAGAATCAATCCTCAATGTGTTTTTCACATATCTATCGATGATAAATCATTCGTGGCAGTTTGGTTTCTCCTCTGAAGAAATGGAACGCGCATGGACCTGGAGACGCAATAATTTCAACGCAGGACACCGGGAGGACATCTGGTAAATGTACAGTGCCTTGCGAAAGTATTCGGCCCCCTTGAACTTTGCGACCTTTTGCCACATTTCAGGCTTCAGACATAAAGATATAAAACTGTATTTTTTTGTGAAGAATCAACAAGTGGGACACAATCATGAAGTGGAACGACATTTATTGGATATTTCAAACTTGTTTAACAAATCAAAAACTGAAAAATTGGGCATGCAAAATTATTCAGCCCCTTTACTTTCAGTGCAGCAAACTCTCTCCAGAAGTTTAGTGAGGATCTCTGAATGATCCAATGTTGACCTAAATTACTAATGATGATAAATACAATCCACCTGTGTGTAATCAAGTCTCCGTATAAATGCACCTGCACTGTGATAGTCTCAGAGGTCCGTTAAAAGCGCAGAGAGCATCATGAAGAACAAGGAACACACCAGGCAGGTCCGAGATACTGTTGTGAAGAAGTTCAAAGCCGGATTTGGATACAAAAAGATTTCCCAAGCTTTAAACATCCCAATGAGCACTGTGCAAGCGATAATATTGAAATGGAAGGAGTATCAGACCACTGCAAATCTACCAAGACCTGGCTGTCCCTCTAAACTTTCAGCTCATACAAGGAGAAGACTGATCAGAGATGCAGCCAAGAGGCCCATGATCACTCTGGATGAACTGCAGAGATCTACAGCTGAGGTGGGAGACTCTGTCCATAGGACAACAATCAGTCGTATATTGCACAAATCTAGCCTTTATGGAAGAGTGGCAAGAAGAAAGCCATTTCTTAAAGATATCCATAAAAAGTGTTGTTTAAAGTTTGCCACAAGCCACCTGGGAGACACACCAAACATGTGGAAGAAGGTGCTCTGGTCAGATGAAACCAAAATTGAACTTTTTGGCAACAATGCAAAAAACAAAACAATGCACTGTCAAACATGGTGGTGGCAGCATCATGGTTTGGGCCTGCTTTTCTTCAGCAGGACAGCAGGGACAGGGAAGATGGTTAAAATTGATGGGAAGATGGTTAAAATTGATGGGAGATGGATGGAGCCAAATACAGGACCAGACTGATGTAGTCTGCAAAATACCTGAGACTGGGACGGAGATTTGTCTTCCAACAAGACAATGATCCAAAACATAAAGCAAAATCTACAATGGAATGGTTCAAAAATAAACATATCCAGGTGTTAGAATGGCCAAGTCAGTCCAGACCTGAATCCAATCGAGAATCTGTGGAAAGAACTGAAAACTGCTGTTCACAAATGCTCTCCATCCAACCTCACTGAGCTCGAGCTGTTTTGCAAGGGGGAATGGGGAAAAAATTCAGGCTTTCGATGTGCAAAACTGATAGAGACATACCCCAAGCGACTTACAGCTGTAATCGCAGCAAAAGTTGGCGCTACAAAGTATTATCTTAAGGGGGCTGAATAAGTTTGCACGCCCAATTTTTCCGTTTTTGATTTGTTAAAAAAGTTTGAAATATCCAATAAATGTCGTTCCACTTCATGATTGTGTCCCACTTGTTGTTGATTCTTCACAAAAACATTCAGTTTTATATCTTTATGTTTGAAGCCTGAAATGTGGCAAAAGGTCGCAAAGTTCAAGGGGGCCGAATACTTTCGCAAGGCACTGTAGTCTCTTATGGTCAATCTTACAATGATATGCCTACAAATACGTCACAATGCTGCAGACACCTTGGGGAATAGACAGAAAGCGCAGGCTCATTTCTGGCGCGTTCACAGCCATATAAGGAGACATTGAACACAGCGCCTTCAGAATCTGGGGCATTTCCTGTATGAAATTTCATCTTGGTTTCGCCTGTAGCATTAGTTCTGGGGCACTCACAGATAATATATTTGCAGTTTTGGAAACGTCAGAGTTTTTTCTTTACAAAGCTGTCAATTACATGCATAGTCGAGCATCTTTTCGTGACAAAATATCTTGTTTAAAACGGGAATGTTTTTTATCCAAAAATTAAAAGAGCGCCCCCTATCTTGAAGAAGTTAACATCAACAGGGCTGAATTGGAGCGGGTCGAGAGTTTCCCAGTGTCCATATCACCAACAAACTATCGTCCAAACACACCAAGAAAGGCATGAGGGCACGACAATGCTTTTTCCCCTTCAGAAGACTGAAAAGATTTGGCATGGGTCCCCAGATCCTCAAAGTTCTACAGCTGCACCATCCTGACCAGTTGCATCCCCGCCTGGTATGGCAACAGCTCGACATCCGACCGTAAGGCGCTACAGAGGGTAGTGCGTATAGCTCATTACATCACTGGGGCCAAGCTTAATGCCATCCAGGACCTATATACCAGGTGATGTCATTGGAAGGCCAAAAAAGTCTCTAGTCGAAGTCTCTAGTCACCCAATTCATAGTCTGTTCTCTGTTACCGCACGGCAAGCGGTACCGGAGAGCCAAGTATTGGTCCAAAAGGCTCCTTAACAGCTTCTACCCTCAAGCCATAAGACTGCTGAACAATTATTCAAATGGCCACCTGGACTATTTACACCCCCCCTTGATTTTACACTGCTGCTACACGCTGTTTATCTATGCACTGTCACTTTACCCCTACCAACATGTACAAATTACCTCGACTAATCTGTACCCCCGGAACATTGACTCTGTACCAGTACCCCGTATATAGCCTCGTTATTGTTATTTCTTACTTTAGTTTATTTAGTAAATATTTTCTTAACCAACCGTGCATTTAAAGAAATAGAGTTAAGCGCTTGTCAGTAAGCATTTCATTGTTGGTTAGGGGCCTGTAAGTAAGCATTTCATTGTTGGTTAGGGGCCTGTAAGTAAGCATTTCATTGTTGGTTAGGGGCCTGTAAGTAAGCATTTCATTGTTGGTTAGGGGCCTGTAAGTAAGCATTTCATTGTTGGTTAGGGGCCTGTAAGTAAGCATTTCACGGTAAGGTTGTACAATTATTTGGATACGTTTTTCACACTGCGGATGAGCAATAGCCTTGTCCTAAAAAAGTTAGCACACCACACGTAGTCAGGTTTCTTCCTTGCACTGAATGGGTTACCTCAAGTCATCCCAATTACAAAGGCATTGTCAAGATGACTAAGTGGTTGAAGGTAAGTTGGGATCCATTTATCACAGCCAGTCATCCTCCGTTATGACAAAGACAGGCCAGTTAAACACAAGAGGTGTGTGTTGACAATAGGCATTGTCGCCACACCTCTTCTCTTTGTTAAGATGATAACACTGCTACCATGACAACAGACACTGGTGGATACACCTGTGTGACAGAAACCTCTGCTTTCACCGGTTTGTTTTTATACTTTTAGGTTGCTAGATTTTCCCTGCTTATGTTAGGGACAATAAAATACTTGTTATGTTCTGTGGTTCTATTGTTGTAGAATGTTCTGTGGAATGTTCTATGAATGTTCTATGTTCTGTGGTTCTATTGTTGTAGAATGTTCTGTGGAATGTTCTATGAGTGTTCTATGTTCTGTGGTTCTATTGTTGTAGAATGTTCTGTGGAATGTTCTATGAATGTTCTATGTTCTGTGGTTCTATTGTTGTAGAATGTTATATGAATGTTCTATGTTCTGTGGTTCTATTGTTGTAGAATATAAGGGTCCTTTGTATAAAGTGGCACTAAAACCAACAGTAGGTAGTCTACTTACAATGTTTACACTAGGTTAAATTATAACTGTTCAATGTTTTCAGGGGCAGGGACTGGGAGACTTGCCAGGATTCAGGGAAAGATGAACGGAGCAAAGTCCAGAGAGATCCTTGATGAAAACTTACTCCAGGGCGCTTAGGAAGTCAGACTGGGTCGATGGTTCACCTTTCAACAGGACAACGACCCTAAGCACGCAGCCAAGACAATGCAGGACAGGCTACGGTACAAGTGTCTGAACGTCCTTGAGTGGCCCAGCCAGAGGGTGGCCCACCCGGACTTAAAACCCGATCGAACATCTCTGGAGAGAGCTGAAAATAGCTGTGCAGCGACGCTCCCCATCCAACCTGAAAGAGCTTCAGAGGATCTGCAGAGAAGAATGGGAGAAACTCCCCAAATACAGGTGTGCCAGGCTTGTAGTGTCATACCCAAGAAGACTCACGGCTGTATTCCCTGCCAAAAGTGTCTGAATACTTATGTGTATATATATATGCCATTTAGCAGACGCTTTTATCCAAAGCGACTTACAGTCATGTGTGCATACATTCTACGTATGGGTGGTCCCGGGGATCGAACCCACTACCCTGGCGTTACAAGCGCCATGCTCTACCAACTGAGCTACAGAGTAAATGTGATATTTCAGTTACAGTTGAAGTCAGAAGTGTATTTACACTTAGGTTGGAGTTATTAAAACTCGTTTTTCAACCACTCCATAAATTTCTTGTTAAACAAACTATAGTTTTGGCAAGTCGGTTAGGACATCCACTTCGTGCATGACACAAGTCATTTTTCCAACAATTGTTTACAGAAAGATTATTTAACTTATAATTCACTGTATCACAATTCCAGTGGTTCAGAAGTTTACATACACTATGTTGACTGTGCCTTTGAACAGCCTTGAAAATTCCAGAAAATTATGTCAATGGCTTTAGAAGCTTCTGATAGGCTAATTGACATCAATTGAGTCAATTGGAGGTGTCCCTGTGGATGTATTTCAAGGCCTACCTTCAAACTTAGTGCCTCTTTGCCTGGCATCATGGGAAAATCAAAAGAAATCAGCCAAGACTGACGAGACAAAAATAATTGTAGACTTCCACAAGTCTGGTTCATCCTTGGGAGCAATTTCCATATGCCTGAATCTACCACATTCATCTGTACAAACAATAGTATGCAAGTATAAACACCATGGGACCACGCAGCCGTCCTACCTCTCAGTAAGGAGTTGCGTTCTGTCTCCTAGAGATGAATGTACTTTGGTGTGAAAAGTGCAAATTAATCCCAGAACAACAGCAAAGGACCTGACGAAGATGCTGGAGGAAACGGGTACAAAAGTATCTATATCCACAGTAAAACGAGTCCTATATCGACATAACCTGAAAGGCCGCTCGGCAAGGAAGAAGCCACTGCTCCAATACCGCCATTAAAAAAGCCAGACTACGGTTTGCAACTGCACAACCAATCTGTAAATAGCACACCCAACTTCCTCATCCCCATATTATTACTTACCCTCTTGCTCTTTTGCACCCCAGTATCTCTACTTGCACATCATCATCTGCACATCTATCTCTCCAGTAATAATGCTAAATTGTCATTATTTTGCCTCTGTGGCCTATTTATGGCCTATGTATTGCCTACCTCCATACTCTTCTACATTTGCACACACTGTACATATGTTTTTTATTTCTTTCTATTGTGTTATTGACTGTACGTTTGTTTGTGTAACTCTGTGTTTGTTGTTTGTGTCGCACTGCTTTGTTTTATCTTGGCCAGGTCGTAGTTGTAAATGAGAACTTGTTCTCAACTGGCCAGCTGGTTATTAAATAAAGGTGAAATAAAAAATAAATAAAACATGAGGGAGGATGTCTTCCCTGTAACCCACAGCGTTGAGATTGCCAGGCAGTGACAACAAGCTCAGTCCGATGATGCTGTGACACACCGCCCCAGACCATGACGGACCCTTCACCTCCAAATCGAGTACAGGCCTCGGTGTAACGCTCATTCCTTCGACGATAAACGCAAATCCGAACATCACAGCTGGTGAGACAAAACCGCGACTCGTCAGTGATGAGCACTAATTGCCAGCCCTGTCTGGTTCAGCGACGGTGGGTTTGTGCCCATAGGCGATGTTGTTGCCGGTGATTTCTGGTGACGACCTGCCTTACAACAGGCCTACAAGCCCTCAGTCCAGCCTCTTTCAGTGTATTGCGGACTAACTGAGCACTGTTGGAGGGATTGTGCATTTCTGGTGTAACTCTGGCTGTTGTTGTTGCCATTCTGTACCTGTTCCGCAGGTGTGATGTTTGGATGTACCGATCTTGTGCAGGTGTTGTTACACACGGTCTGCCACTGCGGGGATGATCAGCTGTCCGTCCTGTCTACCTGTAGCGCTGTCTTAGGAGTCTCACAGTACGGACATTGCAATTTATTCATTGCCCTGGCCACATCTGCAGTCCTCATGCCTCCTTGCAGCATGCCCAAGGTACGTTCACGCAGATGAGCAGGGACCCTGGGCATCTTTCTTTTGGTGTTTTTCAAAGTCAGTAGAAAGGCCTCTTTAGTGTCCTAAGTTTTCATAACTGTGACCTTAATTGCCTACCTTCTGTAAGGTGTTAGTGTCTTAACGACCGTTTCACGGGTGCACGTTCATTCATTGTTTATGGTTCATTAAACAAGCATGGGAAACAGTGTTTAAACCCTTTACAATGAAGATCTGTGAAGTTATTTTGATTTTTACGAATTATCTTTGAAAGACAGGGTCCTGAAAAAGGGACATTTTTTGTTGTTGTTGCCGAGTTTATAATAGGCTACTGCACCTAGATGAAATGTCAGAGAATCTCATTGCATATAAGATCATGAGGTGTCTTCACCACCTCTGTGATTATACATATTCCAGTTATCATATTTCACATTTTCAGAACCAATAATTCCTCAATTGCATTATGGGGAGGGACAGGAGTAGACAACCTTTTGATTCACCTTATTTGATTTACCTAAACAGGAGTATCTTCCGGGCTGTTTTGTTAGCGAAAAGGGGCGTCAATTACCGTAAATCCTAATGTAATACAGTTAGGATAGCCTGCATAATGCCATTGACTACCTTATTTTTTTTATCTTTCTTTGGAGCAGTTTTGCTTCAAAATGATATGATCTAATCGCGGAAACAATGCCACTAGACCAACAGGAACTGGAGCTTACATTGGCGCTGTCACTGCTCCTATCCCGCATTGACAGCTGGGTTACGCGGAGGCTCGTCGGTCGTATGCTTTGTGTGATGCGGGAAGCTGCTGAACGTTTTGTTGTGGAATGAAATCGACATTGTGAAAAAGTCTTTGTTCATCTTTTCATTCAAAACGGAGTTTGAAATTCGGCAAGGAGAGATGAAGAATCTACTCCCTGGGATAGTCCTGACGTTTTTGATATTTTTAGAGGTGAGCAGCCCTTAGACAACATCGGCTATTGCCAACTATATAACGGGCGTTTATGGGATTACGCTGTACCTTTTTGATCAAATTAGAAATGTAATTATGTTGGTAAAGAAAATATTATGACGTGAATGATGCTTTACTGTTAATTTGTCATGGTGGATATATTTAACAATATCTTCAAAGAACGAAGCATCTGCCCCCATCAGATGATAGACAGTGTAGGCTACAGTATGATGCAATTTGGCGAACCCTTTGTCTTTCTGACCATTCCTCCGTAACAAGACGGAACTCTTCATGGGAGGTAATATTGACCAAATCGAGTGCGAAAATGGTTACAAGGAAATTATTTATTTATTTCTGTACAACCGTAAGTGATACTGTCTGGGTTCCTAACTTTATCATGGCCCTTTCAATATCTCTCTTCTTTATTAACATTTGGAGACGGTACAGACTTACTAACTCATTCACGAGCCACACATTTGTATGAGAAACATACATGTGGAATTGCCCCCTTGAAACACTGAACATCACAATCTAAAAAATTGTTTTGACTTTTTTGACAATTTCACTACTTTAAAATATATATATTTTTCAAAAATGAACAATTCTAAATGGTTTCTGATCTGCCATGCCCTATGAAAACCTCTGTGCTTGGACTATCATAACACTGCAACAAGACTGTTTTGGTTTCTGTCAAGTCCATTTTCACTACACTAGATCTTTTATCTTTTCAATTATGCTAAATCAGTTGAACCTTACTCTGTGCAGGATATCATGCTGTCCAATGTGCTTGGCTCCTATTTCTTATTTAGCCTTTTATTTAACTAGCCAAGTCGGTTAAGTACAAATTCTTATTTACAATGACGGCCTACCTTGGCCAAAGCCTCCCCTAACCCGGACGATGCTGGGCCGATTGTGTGCCGATCACGAGGGATCGAACCAGGGTCTGTAGTGAGGCCTCTAGCAATGAGGTGCAGTGCCTTAGACCGCTGAACCAGGGTCTGTAGTGAGGCCTCTAGCGATGAGGTGCAGTGCCTTAGACCGCTGAACCAGGGTCTGTAGTGAGGCCTCTAGCTAAGAGGTGCAGTGCCTTAGACCGCTGAACCAGGGTCTGTAGTGAGGCCTCTAGCTAAGAGGTGCAGTGCCTTAGACCGCTGAACCAGGGTCTGTAGTGAGGCCTCTAGCGATGAGGTGCAGTGCCTTAGACCGCTGAACCAGGGTCTGTAGTGAGGCCTCTAGCGATGAGGTGCAGTGCCTTAGACCGCTGAACCAGGGTCTGTAGTGAGGCCTCTAGCGATGAGGTGCAGTGCCTTAGACCGCTGAACCAGGGTCTGTAGTGAGGCCTCTAGCGATGAGGTGCAGTGCCTTAGACCGTGAACCAGGGTCTGCCTAGCGATGAGGTGCAGGGCCTTAGACCGCTGAACCAGGGTCTGTAGTGAGGCCTCTAGCGATGAGGTGCAGTGCCTTAGACCGCTGCGCCACTCAGGAGCAACATCCTATGGATGCTCATGCCCTGTAATATTTAATTTCACTTATGTTATTAAAGTAACTAATGTACAAGGTTAATCCATGCTTAGTCAATAACAGACCGTTTAGCACGCATGCAAATTGACACTAACGTTCACTCTGCAAACACACGCTGAAGTTCAAGCAATATCTAAGTTATACCATGTCTGCCAATCTACTTTCACCAACCACCAACCTACTTCACAAGAAGTGTAAAATCGCAGCATAAGAAATGTATGATTACCACTGAAATTGAAATACTGTCTTTTTTTTTCTTGAATAAAGTGAGTAAGTCAAGTAGGGAAACAGTCTAGGTGCAGGCTGTAGGGAAACAGTCTAGGTGCAGGCTGTAGGGAAACAGTCTAGGTGCAGGCTGTAGGGGAAACAGTCTAGGTGCAGGCTGTAGGGGAAACAGTCTAGGTGCAGGCTGTAGGGAAACAGTCTAGGTGCAGGTTGTAGGGAAACAGTCTAGGTGCAGGCTGTAGGGGAAACAGTCTAGGTGCAGGCTGTAGGGGAACAGTCTAGGTGCAGGCTGTAGGGGAAACAGTCTAGGTGCAGGCTGTAGGGGAAACAGTCTAGGTGCAGGCTGTAGGGGAAACAGTCTAGGTGCAGGCTGTGGGGAAACAGTCTAGGTGCAGGCTGTAGGGAAACAGTCTAGGTGCAGGCTGTAGGGGAAACAGTCTAGGTGCAGGCTGTAGGGGAAACAGTCTAGGTGCAGGCTGTAGGGAAACAGTCTAGGTGCAGGCTGTAGGGAAACAGTCTAGGTGCAGGCTGTAGGGGAAACAGTCTAGGTGCAGGCTGTAGGGGAAACAGTCTAGGTGCAGGCTGTAGGGAAACAGTCTAGGTGCAGGCTGTAGGGGAAACAGTCTAGGTGCAGGCTGTAGGGAAACAGTCTAGGTGCAGGCTGTGGGGAAACAGTCTAGGTGCAGGCTGTGCAGGGGGGGAAACAGTCTAGGGGCAGGCTGCTAGTAGGGTGCGCTGTAGGGAAACAGGCTGTAGGGGAAACAGTCTAGGTGCAGGCTGTAGGGGAAACAGTCTAGGGGCAGGCTGTAGGGGAAACAGTCTAGGGGCAGGCTGTAGGGGTGCAGGCTGTAGGGGAAACAGTCTAGGTGCAGGCTGTAGGGGAAACAGTCTAGGGGCAGGCTGTAGGGGAAACAGTCTAGGGGCAGGCTGTAGGGGTGCAGGCTGTAGGGGAAACAGTCTAGGTGCAGGCTGTAGGGGAAACAGTCTAGGGGCAGGCTGTAGGGGTGCAGGCTGTAGGGGAAACAGTCTAGGTGCAGGCTGTAGGGAAACAGTCTAGGGGCAGGCTGTAGGGGTCTAGGGGCAGGCTGTAGGGGTGCAGGCTGTAGGGGAAACAGTCTAGGTGCAGGCTGTAGGGAAACAGTCTAGGTGCAGGCTGTAGGGGAAACAGTCTAGGTGCAGGCTGTAGAGAAACAGTGTGGGTGCAGGCTGTAGGGAAACAGTCTAGGTGCAGGTTGTAGGGAAACAGTCTAGGTGCAGGCTGTAGGGAAACAGTCTAGGTGCAGGCTGTAGGGAAACAGTCTAGGTGCAGGCTGTAGGGGAAACAGTCTAGGTGCAGGCTGTAGGGGAAACAGTCTAGGTGCAGGCTGTAGGGGAAACAGTCTAGGTGCAGGTTGTAGGGAAACAGTCTAGGTGCAGGCTTGTCTAGGGAAACAGTCTAGGTGCAGGCTGTAGGGAAACAGTGGGAACAGTCTAGGTGCAGGCTGGTGCAGGCTGGAAACAGTCTAGGTGCAGGCTGTAGGGTCTAGGTGCAAACAGTCTAGGTGCAGGCTGTAGGGGAAACAGTCTAGGTGCAGGCTGTAGGGGAAACAGTCTGGGTGCAGGCTGTAGTCTAGGTGCAAACAGTCTAGGTGCAGGCTGTAGGGAAACAGTCTAGGTGCAGGTTGTAGGGAAACAGTCTAGGTGCAGGCTGTGGGGAAACAGTCTAGGTGCAGGCTGTAGGGGAAACAGTCTAGGTGCAGGCTGTAGGGAAACAGTCTAGGTGCAGGCTGTAGGGAAACAGTCTAGGTGCAGGCTGTAGGGAAACAGTCTAGGTGCAGGCTGTAGGGAAACAGTCTAGGTGCAGGCTGTGGGGGAAACAGTCTAGGTGCAGGCTGTGGGGGAAACAGTCTAGGTGCAGGCTGTGGGGGAAACAGTCTAGGGGCAGGCTGTAGGGGAAACAGTCTAGGGGCAGGCTGTAGGGGTGCAGGCTGTAGGGGAAACAGTCTAGGTGCAGGCTGTAGGGAAACAGTCTGGATACAGGCTGCAGGGTAAACAGTCTAGGTGCAGGCTGTAGAGAAACAGTGTGGGTGCAGGCTGTAGGGGAAACAGTCTAGGTGCAGGTTGTAGGGAAACAGTCTAGGTGCAGGCTGTAGGGGAAACAGTCTAGGTGCAGGCTGTATGGAAACAGTCTAGGTGCAGGCTGTAGGGAAACAGTCTAGGTGCAGGGAAACAGTCTAGGTGCAGGCTGTAGGGAAACAGTCTAGGTGCAGGCTGTGGGGGAAACAGTCTAGGTGCAGGCTGTGGGGGAAACAGTCTAGGGGCAGGCTGTAGGGGAAACAGTCTAGGGGCAGGCTGTAGGGGGTGCAGGCTGTAGGGTCTAGAAACAGTCTAGGTGCAGGCTGTAGGGAAACAGTCTGGGGGAAACAGTCTAGATACAGGTGCAGGGTAAACAGTCTACAGGCTGCAGGGGCTAAAACAGTCTAGGTGCAGGCTGTAGAGAAACAGTGTGGGTGCAGGCTGTAGGGGAAACAGTCTAGGTGCAGGTTGTAGGGAAACAGTCTAGGTGCAGGCTGTAGGGGAAACAGTCTAGGTGCAGGGCTGTATGGAAACAGTCTAGGTGCAGGCTGTAGGGAAACAGTCTAGGTGCAGGGCAACAGTCTAGGTGCAGGCTGTAGGGGAAACAGTCTAGGTGCAGGCTGTAGGGGAAACAGTCTAGGTGCAGGCTGCAGGGAAACAGTGTAGGTGCAGGCTGTAGGGGAAACAGTCTAGATGCAGGGAAACAGTCTAGGTGCAGGCTGTAGGGGAAACAGTCAAGGTGCAGGGAAACAGTCTAGGTGCAGGCTGTAGGGGAAACAGTCTAGGTGCAGGGAAACAGTCTAGGTGCAGGCTGTAGGGGAAACAGTCTAGGTGCAGGCTGTAGGGAAACATTCAAGGTGCAGGCTGTAGGGAGTCTAGTGCAGGTGCAGTCTAGGTGCAGACTGTAGGGGAAACTGTAGGGGAAACAGTCTAGGTGCAGGTTGTAGGGAAACAGTCTAGGTGCAGGTTGTAGGGAAACAGTCTAGGTGCAGGCTGTAGGGGAAACAGTCTAGGTGCAGGCTATAACGGTGCAGGCTGTAGGGGAAACAGTCTAGGTGCAGGCTGTAGGGGAAACAGTCTAGGTGCAGGCTGTAGGGAAACAGTCTAGGTGCAGGCTGGGGTGCAGGCTGTAGGGGAAACAGTCTGGGTGCAGGCTGTAGGGGAAACAGTCTAGGTGCAGGCTGTAGGGAAACAGTCTAGGTGCAGGCTGTAGGGAAACAGTCTAGGTGCAGGCTGTAGGGGAAACAGTCTAGGTGCAGGCTGTAGGGGAAACAGTCTAGGTGCAGGCTGTAGGGGAAACAGTCTAGGTGCGGGCTATAGGGGTGCAGGCTGTAGGGGAAACATTCTAGGTGCAGGCTGTAGGGAAACAGTCTAGGTGCAGGCTGTAGGGGAAACAGTCTAGGTGCAGGCTGTAGGGGAAACAGTCTAGGTGCAGGCTGTAGGGAAACAGTCTAGGTGCAGGGCAACAGTCTAGGTGCAGGCTGTGTGGGAAACAGTCTAGGTGCAGGCTGTAGGGGAACAGTCTAGGTGCAGGCTGTAATAACTAAGCTTTGCATGGTCGTGAATCCAGAATTGGTGTGCTCAACTCAATTGTCAAATGTCTTTGGGTGCTTAGTTGGAAAGGCATATCAGTTGATGTGCTTGGTCATGGACACTTTATCGAGAGGGGGGGGGGAGAGACTGGCTGTACATTTTTAAAGTGGCAGGTTAGTTTTGAGATGAACCTCGCCTGGCCAGCTCACTATGACAGTTATGGCAGTGGAACGCTCCCCGGTAGGAATGAGACCAGAAGCTTCTGTGGTGCTGGAGGTGTCAGGTTCTGTGGAGATGGGAGGGTTTGCGGTTCAGCGACCCTATGAGACGAGTCAGCCTCTCCATGCAGGAAGGTCACTGCCCACCCCCCCACCCCCACACCCTGCCAGGGTGGGGCTGCATTAACTTCCCTAACACTCTCTGGCACTAAGATAGCAGCTCTGTGACTGGGAGGAAGCTGGATATAAGCTTTAGTGTGGACTGTCTTTTTCACAGGCTCCTCTTTGTAGAAGGCGCTATTATGGTTTTGTGAGCTTTTGACTCGGCAGAAATCGAGTGTACATGTTTTGATGTGTCCAGTATGACGTTTGTATCTTATAGCCAAAAAAGCATAGCCTACAGTATTGGGCTCTTTGTTACTTTGGATTCCAATAGATAGGCGCTACTCTATATCTTCACAACTCGACTACCAGAATGGCATTAGAGGGAGGAGACCCCACCAGATCTTATTTCAACAATGGGTGTTCCTTGAGGGGATTGTACCTCATCTTGTACTATAGTTCTATACTGACTAAAGGTATTGGGATACATTCTGGGTTATCACCACCGCTTCAGCTAGCTTCCACTGTCACATTACCAAACTATCTTCTGCTCTTTGAATAGTCTGTCAATCACATGAGGACTCTACTATCCATAGGGGAAAACCTCAATGGTGGAATGCATTAGAGATGTCTCGGCTTGGTCAATGTCTTGAAACGTGGAGGGAGAGTTTTGTTATATGTTTACTTACCGATTTGGTTGACGAGTTGTTTTGTTGGCAGTATGACAGCAAAGAGGGGTTCGGTCTGGGCAAGGTCGGTCTGGGCGAGGTCGGTCTGGGCGAGGTCGGTCTGGGCGAGGTCGGTCTGGGCGAGGTCGGTCTGGGCGAGGTCGGTCTGGGCGAGGTCATGCCACATTTTAAAATGTGTATTATCACAAACTAAGCACAACCATGAGGTTTGGTTGTAGTGAGCCAAACAGTATCTCATCAACTTGACCATTTTTATAATCTAGTAAATGTAATAGTAGTCTTCACATTATGACTCTCCCTCCATTGTCTATGATTTATGACCCAGGTTACAGTACAGAGACATGATACGACTAATGAATGACTGGTTCGGATTAATGCAGTAGTTTTAAAATAATGTAGTAATCCTATATCCTTTTGGATGTAAATTAGCTTTGTGATCTTCTTTTTGATGGATTTCTCCACCTGACTTTACATTAAACCAGCCGTAAAACTGTCCAATGGCCTGCGTCAACTGTGAGTTAATAAAATCTCTGGAGTAGTTTCATCACTTTATCAAGGCTTCAAATGGCTGAGGCTGAATAAAAAAATAGCCAGTTCTACTCCTAAACCAATAACACGTGTCCTCCCAAAATCCATCTGGGATGTTGAACCAAGCAGGATGCCGCAGTTTGCTGTTGTTTAAACGGTCACTCGCTCGTCTTGTCTCTGTAGCCGAAAGGGGACAACCAACAGCCGACCAAGCAACTGGCAGGTCTTCAGATACTACATTAGAGGGATAATTTAACATACTTGCAAACTCCCCTACTATAACTAAGCGTGTGCAGTGGGAGTGTTGTGGTCTTTGTGGTTGGCCTGGGTATCTGGGGGGGGGGTCTCAGCTCCCGAGCTACTACATAGCTGTGGACCCTGCTGTTTGGCAGTGCCACAGTGGGGAGTTTGGTCCCACAAACAGGCAGTTTGTTCCAACCATGGCGGCCCTCTTCCTGCCAGGGCTTCGCTGCCAGGGTGTCCCCGTATTGTCCATTCTTCCCAACAGCCAACCCCGTCCAAATGCTCAATTGTATGGCCCTAGTCCCAACCTTCATTGACTGTCCCCCTTCTCTGGTGGTGAGAGCTAGGAAACATCCTAGAGTCGTTAAGCGGTAGAACCAGTGATCTACGCAACACGTAAAGTGTTTGTCCCATGTTTTATGAGATGAAATAAAAGATCCTGAAAATGTTCCTTACGCACAAAAGGCAGGATTGATTCGCCATTTGCATTTTAGGTATCGAATTGACATTTGGCGGCGCCTAATCAGTCAGTTCTGTACCCGCCTGGCTAGGGCTGGGCAATATGGCCAACCAAAATTAAATGTAATTGTTCAAATGTACTTAAGTATGAAGAGTGTAAATAATTTCAAATTCCTTATTAATCAAACCAGATGGCACCATTTTCTTGTTTATTTTTATTTACGGATAACCACGGGAACACTCCAACGCTCAAGACAATTTACAAACAAAGCGTGTGTGTTTAGTGAGTATTCCAGATCAGAGGCGGTAGATGACCAGGGATGTTCTATTGGTGAATTGGAACATTTTCCTGCCCTGCTAAGCATTCAAAATGTAACGACTACTTTTAGGTGTCAGGGAAAATCTATGGAGTAAAAAGTATTTTATTTTGGAATGTAGTGAAGTAATAGTTGTCAAAAATAAAATAGTAAAGTACAGATACCAAAAAAATATGACTTAAGTAAAAATACTTTCAATACTTTTGTAGTACTTGAAAGTATTTTTACTTAAGTACTTTACACCACTGCTCAGTAGAGAGAATTTCCACACTGCCACGTAGGGCTGCACGATATGGGCACATAATATAGGACTTATTTTGAACCAAATGTTACAAATGTGATTTGACGCTCAAATTAGAGCAAAACTGTTGGAATCATGGAAATATAATGACTATTCTAATTCTATAGGTAGAATATAATAGTGGGCACTTTGAATACAGTGTTTGAGAATACAATGAATTAAAATGCCAGGGGAGGAGTTATTGTGACAGGGTAGGAACTAAAGTGTTGATAAGTGTTTCCTAGGGGACCCTATAAGCTTAACTACATTGCACGTTTTCTCATTTTCATGTAGCTAACATATTCTTGCTTTGCATATTCCTCTTTGATTTAGAAGATACTGTTGCACAACCAACATGCTGATTTTAGGTCGAAGCCATCACTGCTTTATCAGGTTGTATCAGCTAGCTACATTTGCTCTTACTCAGTACATTAGCGGCTAACAATTAGCATCTCACAAGATTTAGGGCAACATGCTAAGAAAAGACAAACCTAGCTGATGTAAGAAACACAAACTAATAGTGTCATTATAGAACGCTAGTAGATTTATATTAAGAAGCAAAGTGAAAACAGCATTGTTGTCATCAGTATTGTTGCATGTGCTGCATTGACCATGCAGACTGAACGCAAGTGTAACAGGGGGTGTGGCTAGGTCTTTGTGGAAAGTGTCACGGAGAAAAAGAGTGGAGAGCGATGACTCAAGTAGCGAAGTAAACAATAAATATTGACATTACACATGGTGTATCACATTTGACAAACCAAACATTCAAATACAGGTATAAATGTAAAGTAAAACCAAAACCGGTCACCTGCATCATCAAATACGGTATACCGCCCAGCCCTATGCCTGGCTGAGTGGGAGTGTGGGTGGAATGAGCGAGCTCGCCTGGCAAGCAGAGCGCGAAACTCGTGGGAAAATGGAACTTGGTTGTCTGCCTGGAAATTAATTTTCTAATATTTTTCATAAACATATTTGAGAGAGCCAAATTCAAGTACTGTAAGCACCTTAAGCTTGGGTTAGTTAGGATGTGTAGTGTGGTTGTGTGGGTTAGTGTAGTGTTCGCTCAAGTTTTGAGCACGATTTTGTTTATATCAAATTAAATTTCAAATCAAATGTATTTATATAGCCCTTCGTACATCAGCTGATATCTCAAAGTGCTGTACAGAAACCCAGCCTAAAACCCCAAACAGCAAGAAATGCAGGTGTAGAAGCACGGTGGCTAGGAAAAACTCCCTAGAAAGGCCAAAACCTAGGAAGAAACCTAGAGAGGAACCAGGCTATGAGGGGTGGCCAGTCCTCTTCTGGCTGTGCCGGGTGGAGATTATAACAGAACATGGCCAAGATGTTCAAATGTTTATAAATGACCAGCAGGGTCAAATAATAATAATCACAGTAGTTATCGAGGGTGCAGCAAGTCAGCACCTCAGGAGTAAATGTCAGTATGCTTTTCATAGCCGATCATTAAGAGTATCTCTACCGTTCCTGCTGTCTCTAGAGAGTTGAAAACAGCAGGTCTGGGACAGGTAGCACGTCCGGTGAACAGGTCAGGGTTCCATAGCAGCAAGGAGTCATCATTCCAGGTAATCCTGAGGCAAAGTACTAGGGCTCAGGTCCTCTGAGAGAGAGAAAGAGAGAATTAGAGAGAGCATACTTAAATTCACAAAGGACACCGGATAAGACAGGAGGAGTACTCCAGATATAACAAACTGACCCTAGCCCTCCGACACAAAATACTGCAGCATAAATACTGGAGGTTGAGACAGGAGGGGTCAGGAGACACTGTGGCCCCATCCGATGATACCCCCGGACAGGGCCAAACAGGAAGGATATAACCCCACCCACTTTGCCAAAGCACAGCCCCCACACCACTAGAGGGATATCTTCAACCACCAACGTACCATCCTGAGACAAGGCCGAGTATAGCCCACAAAGATCTCCGCCACGGCACAACCCAGGGGGGGGCGCCAACCCAGACAGGAAGATCACGTCAGTGACACAACCCACTCAAATGACGCATCCCTCCCAGGGTCGGCATGGAAGAGCACCAGTAATCCAGTGACTCAGCCCCTGTAATAGGGTTAGAGGCAGAGAATCCCAGTGGAGAGGGGAACCGGCCAGGCAGAGACAGCAAGGGGGGTTCGTTGCTCCAAAGCCTTTCCGTTCACCTTCACTCCTGGGACAGACAACACTCAATCATATGACCGACCCACTGAAGAGATGAGTCTTCAGTAAAGACTTAAAGGTTGAGACCGAGTCTGCATCTCTCACATGGGTAGGCAGACCATTCCATAAAAACGGAGCTCTATAGGAGAAAGCCCTGCCTCCAGCTGTTTACTTCTAAATAATATCCCTGTTAGTGAGCATTTTTCCTTTGCCAAGATAATCCATCCGCCTGACAGGTGTGGCAGATCAAGAAGATGATTAAACAGCATGATCATTACACAGGTGCACCTTGTGCCGAGGACAATAAAATGCCACTAAAATGTCTAGTTCTGTCACTCAAAACAATGCTATAGATGTTTTGAGGGAGCGTGCAATTGGCATGCTGACTGCAGGAATGTCCACTGGAGCTGTTTCCAGATAATTTAATGTTAATTTATCTACCATAAGCCGCATCCAATGTCGTTTTAGAGAATTTGGTATGTATGTCCAACCCGGCCTTGCAACCGAAGACCACGTATGAATAACCAGCCCAGGACCTCCACGTCCACCTTCTTCACCTGTGGGATCATCTGATGATACCAGCTGCCCGTACAAACTGATGAAACTGTGGGATAATCTGATGATACCAGCTGCCCGTACAAACTGATGAAACTGTGGGATAATCTGATGATACCAGCTGCCCATACAAACTGATGAAACTGTGGGATAATCTGATGATACCAGCTGATGAAACTGTGGGATCATCTGATGATACCAGCAGCCCATACAAACTGATGAAACTGTGGGATAATCTGATGATACCAGCTGCCCGTACAAACTGATGAAACTGTGGGATAATCTGATGATACCAGCTGCCCGTACAAACTGATGAAACTGTGGGATAATCTGATGATACCAGCTGCCCGTACAAACTGATGAAACTGTGGGATAATCTGATGATACCAGCTGCCCGTACAAACTGATGAAACTGTGGGATAATCTGATGATACCAGCTGCCCATACAAACTGATGAAACTGTGGGATAATCTGATGATACCAGCAGCCCATACAAACTGATGAAACTGTGGGATAATCTGATGATACCAGCTGCCCGTACAAACTGATGAAACTGTGGGATAATCTGATGATACCAGCTGCCCGTACAAACTGATGAAACTGTGGGATAATCTGATGATACCAGCTGCCCGTACAAACTGATGAAACTGTGGGATAATCTGATGATACCAGCTGCCCGTACAAACTGATGAAACTGTGGGATCATCAGATGATACCAGCTGCCCATACAAACTGATGAAACTGTGGGATCATCTGATGATACCAGCTGATGAAACTGTGGGATCATCTGATGATACCAGCTGCCCGTACAAACTGATGAAACTGTGGGATAATCTGATGATACCAGCTGCCCATACAAACTGATGAAACTGTGGGATCATCTGATGATACCAGCTGCCCATACAAACTGATGAAACTGTGGGATCATCTGATGATACCAGCTGATGAAACTGTGGGATCATCTGATGATACCAGCTGCCCATACAAACTGATGAAACTGTGGGATCATCTGATGATACCAGCTGCCCATACAAACTGATGAAACTGTGGGATCATCTGATGATACCAGCTGATGAAACTGTGGGATCATCTGATGATACCAGCTGCCCGTACAAACTGATGAAACTGTGGGATCATCTGATGATACCAGCTGCCCGTACAATCTGATGAAACTGTGGGATCATCTGATGATACCAGCTGCCCGTACAAACTGATGAAACTGTGGGATCATCTGATGATACCAGCTGCCCATACAATCTGATGAAACTGTGGGATAATCTGATGATACCAGCTGCCCGTACAAACTGATGAAACTGTGGGATCATCTGATGATACCAGCTGCCCGTACAAACTGATGAAACTGTGGGATCATCTGATGATACCAGCTGCCCGTACAATCTGATGAAACTGTGGGATCATCTGATCATCAGCACAACCAAATCATTTCTGAACAAATTGTCAAACCGTCTTAAGGAAGCTCATGGGCGTGTTCGTCGTCATCACCAGGGTCTTGACCTGACTGCAGTTCAGTGGACAAATACTCACCTTCGATGGCCACTGGCACGCTGGAGCAGTGTGCTATTCACAGATAAGTCCTGGTTTCAACCTGTACCGGGCAGTTGGCAGACTGTGTATGGCGTAGTGTGGGCAAGCGGTTTGCTGATGGCAACGTTTTGAACAGTGACAAGTGGTGAGGTGATGGTATGGACAGGCATAAGCTATGGACAACGAACACAATTTCATTTTATTGACGGCAATTTGAATGCATAGAGGTACCGTGACGAGATCCTGAGGGCCATTGTTGTGCCATTCATCCACTGCCTTCAAATCATGTTTCAGCATGATAATGCAAGGCCCCATGTCGCAAGGATCTTTACACAATTCCTGGAAGCTGAAAATGTCCCAGTTCTTCCATGGCCTGCATACACGCCAGACATGTCTCCCATTGAGCATGTTTGGGATGCTCTGGATCAATGTGTTCCAGTTCCCGCCTATATCCGGGAGCTTCGCACAGCCATTGAAGAGGAGTGGGACAACATTCCACATGTCACAATCAACAGATGTCATGCTGCATGAGGCAAATGGTGGTCACACCAGATACTGACTAGTATTCTGATCCACACCCTTACCTTTTTTAAGGTATCTGTGACCAACAGATGCATATCTGTATTCCCAGTCATGTGAAATCCATAGTTTTGGGCCTATTTAATTCATTTAAATTGACTGATTTTCTTATGAGCTGTAACTCAGTAAAATTGTTGAAATTGCGTTTGTATTTTTTTGGTGTGTGTGTGTGTGTGTGTGTGTGTGTGTGTGTGTGTGTGTATAAACCCTGTATTGCCGACACTATGTTTTGGCCAATGAGAGGCTTTGAAGCCACCACTCCTCAGAAGAAGCAGTCTTCCATAGGAATGAATGGAATCCTACAGTATTTAACATTTAAGAAATGTAAATTAAATGTTTCAAGGACTATATTGGCTCATAATAAAACATATATGCATTAAGGTGTCTAATAGAATAAACACGGCAAAAACAAATGTGTGGTGGGGTGTACCAAAAGGGAGGCACGGTGGCTCCAAAACAGAGCCCCTTGTCACTCATCATGTGTGTGGGTATAACTCATTGGGTAGAACCCACATCCGTTGTGCGCTCAGTGGCCACACATTGTGGGGGAAAACACATGGCACAAACCAGAAAGGGGATTCCTGGATGCTCCTGGGATGAAATGTCACTTCAGCCTGCCATCCATCCAGCCAGTCCTTTGGCGGCCATTTTCTCTTCTCTATAAAAGCCTCTCCACCCACATCTCTCCAAAGATGAGCCAGGCTTCAATGTCTTCTATAGTTAATCTCTCACCTCGTTGAGAGATGTATGTGGGTGCACCTCAATAGTCTGACTTTTTTCCACAACTGGGCAGGTGAGTAAGGCATCATAGTCACCTATTCTGAGCCAGCCACAGACTACTAAGATGCAGCCCGTGTCTGACTTTATAGCCTTTATGTTGGAGGCCAGTGGATTTCAGTTACATTGAAGAGCAACGGGGCATCCTTTTGTTTTTATCTAGACAACACCGTATGATCCACTATGCCGTTTACACTACATCTGTCATATCACTGAGTCGGCAGTGAGGCTTTGGCGGAGGACTGTATTGTGTGTTGCATAAAGCCAGGGCTGCCAGAGAGAAGCTGTATGTATGATTTAAAACGGCAAGAATATTTGCATGGGTTAACAGACCCATAAAGGGTGTTCATTCGCAAACGGATCATCTTGACACTGCAAAGCATACCAGTTTCAGTGCTGTATTATAACCAACGTGTTTTTTATATGTGAACAGAGCGGTTTCATTTATCTTTCAAAGCTTCAACATGGTGCCTCATTTTTTTAATGAAAAGCATTATTTGCGCATAAAGCCCTGGAGGTTATGCCTGGCCTTGTGCATAACACTCCCAGGACAGATCCTCCTTTTCCTCATCTTGCCTATTTTTTTTTAATCGCTCCTTGCTTTGTGTAGAAAGGATGGAGAGCGCACTACTAAGCTACAAAGCACATCTTATGAGGGCTATAAAACTGAAATATGCCTTACGCTTTACAGAGACTGCCTCAGTCAGCATTTTGATAGAGGGCGGTTGGAGGCAGCTGCGTAGTGTTGCCGCAAGGCGTATTGATTAAGAAACAACTCCTGCCCGGGATGTACGAATCCTGGCGTAATGGGATGCAGGCAGATGGCATGCCGCTCTGAAATGGTTTGTTGGTACGCTCTTTATCGCAAGACTGTCTCAAATTCTTATCCAATTCTCTGTAGGTGGAGAAAATCATCTCTTCCACAGTGAAGCCCAGAGCATATGCCGATTCGTCTAGCGCTAACTTGACGGAGAATGGAGGTTATTAAACAACCTGGTTGAAGCCTGAAATAACGAGACTTGGTAAATGTAGGCCTGAAACTGATGTCAGGTCACACAGTCTGCACTGTGGGAGAGCTGGTCTGTCCAATGTCAGGTCATAGTATTCACTGTGGGTGGGGCAGGAGGGACTATTTGTTTTATTTCGTTATGTGAAGAGCATGGACTTACTTTCTTCCTCTCCCTCTTGCAGTGCATAGAGGCCAAAAAGTACTGCTGGTATTTTGAAGGCGGATACCCCATCTACTTTATGTAAGTATCATCTGCCACAGTATGTACTGTACATGGTCCTTCTGTAGCTCAGTTGGTAGAGCATGGCGCTTGTATCGCCAGGGTAGTGGGTTCGATCCCCGGGACCACCCATACGTAGAATGTATGCACACATGACTGTAAGTCGCTTTGGATAAAAGCGTCTGCTAAATGGCATATATTATATTATTATATTATTATTATATTATATTATTACTGTACATGGCCGATTATATCACATTGTGATCGGGAACAAGCTACATACCGCCAAATGGTGGGGTCTTATGAATAACAGTCATTTTGTTCGATTTAACATTTCTATTCAGAGGAACCATAGTGTCTGAGGCAATCCATCTCATCTGAGTCAACACAAATGTCTTTTTTGTCAAGGCTTTCCATACATGTGTGTGAGACTGTGGCCATTTCACCTGTTAATGTCACAGTCCAGCATTCTAAGCAATCTTGCGTTTCCCTTCCCTCTGACCGGGGGCCTTTAATTCAGACCCCATCTCCTCCGGTTAAAGCTGTACTATGCAGAAATCGCTCTGCCATTTTTTCCTGGTTGTTAAAACTCTTAATAGTTCGCCTAGTTTCAGTTTATGTGACAAAACAAGCACAAGTATTGGTTTTGATTTATTAGGATTCCCGTTAGCCGACGCCAATGGAGACCGCTAGTCTTACTGGGGTCCGACACACGAACTGTAACGACCACGACGTTACAGACAAAACATTTTACAATTTAGTGTGTGTGTGTGTGTGTGTGTGTGTGTGTGTGTGTGTGTGTGTGTGTGTGTGTGTGTGTGTGTGTGTGTGTGTGTGTGTGTGTGTGTGTGTGTGTGTGTGTGTGTGTGTGCGTGCATGCGTGTGTGTGTGCACGCGTGTGTACGTGTGCGTGTGTGTGTGCACGCGTGTGCGTGTGTGAAAATCATTGTACCATCTAAACCTCTGAAATATATATTCCATAAGCAAAAAATATTGTATTTTCAGCTGTTAGAAGCTGGTGTACAAAACGAAATAAAAGACCCAAAAAACTAAACTTTTAAAAATGGGAAATATAGAAATTACGGAACATAGAACAGATCTAATGCTCTTAGAATTGCTTTCAATTAGAATGACAGATCTATAACGCAGTGGTGTGTATTCAAGGATGCCAAGGGAAGCCAGCCCCCCCCCTCAAAAAAAACAAAACATGTAATTATGTATCTTTCAGCTGTTTAATAATTTTCCTTCATGTCTCAAGAGGCTGAATGTAGCTCACAGGAGAAAGCATCCGAGCGAACGGAATAGCGCCCCCCTCTTTCTACATGTAGCCCATCTGTCTGGTCTGAACGAGTGATGTTTTCCTGCCTGTAGCATTGAAGGCAAGTGTAGCCAGCAAGAATCTGGACTTTAAAAAAATAATAAATGTGCCATTCAGTGTTGAGCTAAACTGAGCGAGCTCAACTGTAAAATGGTCCTGGAGCAAAAAAAACGGTGTTGGATTTGGCGTCACTTGAATTGTTCCATCTCGTTGTGTTGTCCTCTGGTGGGTAGCTAAAATGGCCCTTTTTTTCTTAAATTAGCCATGATGGAGATAGGGATTTGGACTTTTTAAAAAAAAAAAATCTTCTTAATTCTCCATACTGGCTAATGATTATAACGGAGATTCTGATCCAACCATTAATTCATACATTGTTGGGCCCCTGGTCTGAGAGGATGTTAGTTCTATATGTAGCTAAGTGTAAAAGGCTAATGTTGCCTATGAATACGCTCGCGCGCACACAGAAATCAGAACCATGGACAGACACATGTTTAGCTTATGTTGATTTGAACTACATATGTTTTTGGCCCTCTTTTAGTTGTCACTGTATTAGAATAAGCAGAGGTGATTTAGATGTTAATTAAAATAGTGGAGGCAGCTCCTGTTTTCTTTTACGACTTGGCGGTAAAACTCTCCGTGGTTCTAAATCAATAGCGGTTTAGTCGTCTGAAAATGTCGGAAACATTAACTTGCTTTTCCATGCTGTAATTCATGTAACTTGTCTGTTAATGTACATGCAATATGCTTTGTGGACTTGACTGGACAGAGGTTTGCTATCCGGTTTTGTGATAAAAACAGGTGTGCTTCAATGTATTCTGCCACAGTCGTTTTGTCACGGTCGCAAGGCATATGAATTAACAGGTTAGTGAGCAAACAATGTGATTGTCACAACACATAAATTGTAATGTGGCTTTTGGGGAGGGGGGGGTGGAAACTTGGCTTCCCCAATGATTTTTCCCACACACCTCTACTGTTATAACTGTATATATTTTCTACATGAATTTGATCGCCCCAAAAAAGTTACATGTTGCAGCTTTAAGCTACCCATCCATTCTCCCTCGCTGGTAACTACCGGTGTCGGCCATTGTTCAATAAAATTAGAGTGTGCGCCTCTGAAGAGATATGACATGTAGGTAATGGAATGAGTGTGATCCTCTGAAGAGAGATGACATGGAATGGAATGTGTGATCCTCTGAAGAGAGATGACATGTAGGTAATGGAATGAGTGTGATCCTCTGAAGAGAGATGACATGTAGGTAATGGAATGAGTGTGATCCTCTGAAGAGAGATGTCATGGAATGAGTGTGATCCTCTGAAGAGAGATGACATGTAGGGAATAGAAGAAATTAAAATTTGTCCTCTTCCTCTTGCCTTTAAGCTCCTGACTGTGGACCACATATGCCACCCTCTGTCTATGCCCCTACTGTCTCCCTCTCTGTTTCCAGCTGTACTGTCAAAAATGATAGTAGTATAGTATGTAGCTGCTGTGCTATCAGAGTGAAACTACACAACCCATCATATACAGACCAGAGTACTATGTCTACTGGCAGCACCAGTGTTCAGTCTTTACATGAGGACACAGTGGGTGAATCAGATCATACCTCCAAGTTGTTTCCTGTCCAATGGCGTCTGTGGGTAAAGGGGGAGGGTCTTAAAGTCTTAAAGTCCCAGCCCTGGTTAGAGGGCAGATCATCAGGGGCTCCTGGTTAATGCACAGGCCTCTGACTGTATGCTCCAGAAGGGATTCCCCTCACCCACAGCCAAACGCCAGAGCTTTGTGCTTGGGGGGTTTAAAAAGATTCAGGTTCTCCCTAAGGGGCCAGGCAAGAGTTCACTGAGCAGGAACCAATTATAGATAGCGCAGCGCATTTCTGAGGCCTGGAATAAGTGTTGGATTTGCATTTGCATCCACCCCGCCGTAGCGCTAATCATTCTACCCATCTGGATTTAATGCCTCCAGCCACGCCGAGTGTGATGTTCGGGGACGTACCGCGCCATAGCGAATGATGAAGTGGCGGATAGAATGCGGCTGGGTTATGTACAGTGGTAACGCAATGAAGGGCTTTTTTGAGGCATTTGAGGAAAACGTGGCCATCAGTTGGAGAGGATCAAAGGCAGAAGTGTTGGTCTGACACTGATCCCATTCCCGTTCACTCTCACACCTTCATATACACACACGTGCCTGGTCCATTGCTCAGCCCTACTGCAGCCTAACCTTTTGTTGTGAACGTTCAGAGGATGATATGGCGGCTCCCTGTTGCTCCCTGATATCAACCCTAATGTCCCGATCACTGTCCTTTCTCTCCCACTGTCGGGGAAATTGCTCGTCGCCAAATTTTGTGTGTGTGTGTGTGACTTTTGCAGATACCCAAATCACTGCTTCTTCTCTCAAGCCATCAGTGTTTTTATAGTAGGTGTGTTGCCATGTCTCTCACATGTTTACTGGAGACATTATTACAACATACGGCCACCGTCCGCTGTCAACTGGCACACCAGTGTGATTCTGGTCTCTGATTCAACATTAGTTCTTCTTTCCCCTCCCTTCCTCTTGCTCTTCTGTCTCCTTTTCTCCCCCTCTGTCGCTCTCGCTCGCTCTTCTTCCTTCTCTCCTTCCTGCCTTCCCTCATTCAGATTAAACATTTGTGTTAGGGTAAAAATCCAGGGTTTCACGATTAGAGGACCTTGGCTCGGGCCGCACCAGCTCGTAAATCACTTCATCTCCGTCTCTCGTTTCTCTTATCAATGTACTGAAGAGTCTATTCTGAATAATATCTGTCCAAAGGCAGCAGCGGGAGGCAACAAAGTGAACCTAGTTTTTGTTTACACAGCAGGTGTGCCTCAGAGAGGGGCATGAAGAATACAGGTGAGGCTGAGTTTTTTTTTTCAGAATGCGAGTCTGCTGGAGCGGCTATATGGGTCCAGAATTGGAGTCTGCTGGAGCGGCTATATGGGTCCAGAATGGGAGTCTGTTAGACAGCTAACTCTTTATCCTCAATATAGCAGGGTGTATAAAGTCATAACTCAGCTCACACATATGTAGAGCTGGTTGGGGTATTCATTATTTTCATTTATATAATTATACTTAGGTATTCACAGCCACATCCACTTCATGTGCATCTATGCACAGTGTGTATCTTCAACAGTTCTAGCCTCCCAGAGACAGTGGTCCCAGACCACATAGACAATTCAAAAATGCCTATAAACTGCTACTTCCTATATATGTGTTTATATATATATAAAAAACACCCTGTATTCAATAACACTCATATTATTAGTAGTTCTCCCAGACTAAGATGGGTGGTGGTGGACAGAACCCCTGGATAACATTATAGATGGGGGGGGGGGCTCTGCTTGTACAGAACTGGACAACTCAACTCACATTAACACTGGAGATAGTCCCCTGATAGTCCTCATTCACTCAGTACCTCATATCAAATTTGAATCGGCTTAATATGTCATATCACACAACTTTCACATCCACATTCACTTAGTACTATTCCCACATATACTTGGTAATCTCCCCCATTACCCCATGTGCATCTTCAACGATTCTCATGTCGTTACTTCCTATGCACATTATGGATCTTCACGATACATATAGAATCTTTGAATAACACCTTTGCTATTATCAATGGCTACAGACCACATAGACATTTCTCTTATAAATGCCTACAAACAGCTGTCAGCGGGGCATGGCAACGTTTCTTGTCTCTAATAATGTATTTATTTTATTTAACTAAGACTAGCTGTAGCCCTTTTTCTGTCATATGTATCAACGCCGCGATTCCTCTACAGTCTCTACAGCCGTCATAGTCTCTACAGTGTCTATAGCCCCTGAGCATCACAGTCCCTATAGCAACTATGGTCCCTATAGCGACAGTCCCTACAGCATCCATAGTATCAATAGCGTACATAGCCATAAATGCAATAGACTCTATAACACACACACTTTCACACAGTCACTCAGTAAGTCCACACTCACACAACTTTCACATTCACTACACTCACATTCACTTCGTGCTATTACTTGATTTGGTACTAGTATTTTAATGTTAATAGCATTTTAATGTTTTATTGGGTAATTATTTTTTCAATTTTTATACTTTTTATTTAATTTGACTTACTGAAATTAGTTGCCGTCCCTCAGTTGTTTGCGGATGTCTCCTCCTAGGCAGCTCACAGTAAGGGCCTGGTATGGGCGTGTCCCGTCAATTTAGGTCAGATGGGAAATGATCCTTTATAACCTGGTTACTGACACGTTACATAGGGTTGGTTCCGGCATGTCTGGCACCATTTCCTATCTTATAGAACATATTCTGGGCGTTCTGCCAGATGGTCCTAAGGAGGAGGTCATGTCCCCCCCCCCTTCCATGCCTTTACCAAGCACAGGCAGGAACCAAAGATAATTTTTGACACTAAGACAAGATTAACATTTTCAAGGCTGCCTCTTCACATGATAAAAATGTCCATCACAACTCAGTCTATGGTTTTGCATAAGGAAAAGTGAAGATATTCTTCTGTTATTTATTACAGTGTTTTATTTTGGAAATGCTGATGACTGTAGTATGCTAAAGTCTCGACGAACCATTTCTGTATGGACCACCGCATACAATGTGTAACCATGCATACTTTTGAGTGTAGATGTAGTGTACCAACTCAGTGCCCTTGTGGTCATTGTCTGCACACATGAGAGAGCCCTTTCGGTGCACTCCTCTGCCAGAGATGATCATTACACAGTTGCATCTTATGCTGGGAATAATAAAAGGCCACTTTCAAATGTGCAGTTTTGTCACACAACACAATGCCACAGATGTCTCAAGTTTTGCAATTGGCATGCTGACTGCAGGAAAGTCCAGCAGAGCTGTTGCCATATGATTGAATGTTAATTTCTCTACCATAAGCCGCCTCCAATGTTTCGGCCTCACAACCGCATACCACGTGTAACCATGCCAGCCCCGGACCTCCACATCCGTCTTCTTCACCTGTGGGATTATCTGAGACCAGCCACCCGGACATCTGATGAAACTGTGGGTTTGCACATCCGAAGAATTTCTGCACAAACTGTCTCAGGGAAAACTCAGCTGCCTGCACTTCGATCTCACCAGGGTTTGACCTGACTGCAGTTCAGCGTCGAAAACAGACTTCAGTGGTCAAATGTTTACCTTCGATGGCCACTGGCACGCTTGCACGTGTGCTCTTCGCGGATGAATCCAGGTTTTCAACAGTACCGGACAGATGGCATGCAGCGTTTATGGCGTCGTGTGGGCGAGCAGTTTGCTGATGTCAACGTTGGGAACAGCGTTGACCCGTGGTGGCAGTGGGGTTATGGTTTGAGGCGGGCATACTCTACGGACAACGAACACAATTGCATTTTATCTATAGCAATTTGAATATACAGAGATACCAGGGAAAACAACTGTTCAGGTGGTGGGAGGTTTTGGTCACGCTTGACCTGAACAGTTTGCGAGAGGGGAATCTTTTTGGAAGAGGGTGTGGAAGGGGTCGGCCACTGTCTTTCCAGCAGGCGTCCTTGCCCTGGAGTCGTGCAGGACCCTCTAAGCAGCCCAGACAATCTGTTGCAGTGATGGAGGAGGTGAGGATGGACTCTGATGGTTGTTTTAGAACTTAATCAGTACACACAGCATTCAAAAGGAGGACTGAGGATCAAAACACCATGCAATCACCAAACATTGCACGTACATTCACCAAACATTGCACTGCGGGAAAACAGATTTAACTAAATATTATAGTGATTATATAGTTATTATTATTATAGTTTGATTGGGAGCTACCATAGTCTACATTTTCTTGTTTATCATTTTACATGGGAAGTTTTATTAAATAGATTCAGTAATAGAGGAGTCAAATCACGCACAGAGTCTCATCTGATCAGATGTTATCAGCAAGCCAGAGCCATCTGTGGAAAGAGCACAAGAGTAAAAATAGAAGTGCCAACAGAATAAATGTATCATTCAACATCCGATTCCACCTAAAACAATGACATGAGCCCTGTCCCAATTCATCTCTGCTCAACTCCTCACTTCCTCTCGCATACTTCTTAAAACCCATTTGGAGGTCTTCGGCGAGGAACCTTGGGTTGTCTCCTCCCAATGGGGTTTTAGGAGGCACGATGGTCAGTCCTTGCATCTATAGCTCTGTCTATGTATTTGACATTTTCTCCAGTCCCGTCCCTCAGATTTTTACGAAACGAGCTAGGAGAACGCTTTTGTTTCAACTGCTGATTGGCGCTTTAAGAGAAACCTAAATGAGCATACATGTATGTTTTAATCCCTTTACAATGAAGATCTGTGAAGTTATTTGGATTCTTACAAATTATCTGTGAAAAACAGGTCCTGAGAAAGGGATGTTTTTTTGCTGAGTTTATATCTGTGAGAATATCCAAAAGTGCTTTTATATAATTCTAAATTAAAAAATAATCGCTTTGTTTAAAAAATATAAATATTTTGGAGATTATTTTGTTTTCAAATAATGTAAAATTTGCCATTCTTGAACATGGGGTGAGACATTGTTACTCATTTGTAAATAAAGCCTGTTTGTTATTTATTTATGTTTTTAGAGGGAGAGAAACCAAAAAACCTACAGTCATCTCATGGGTCTCCCAGTCGAGGCCGGCACTGTTATTGAACCAGCATCTGTAGCAACACAGCTTGACACTGTTTTAGACCGTTGCGCCACCCATGCTCTGTACAGCTTGACCGGTTGGGAGTGGGCTACAGTAGAGCTTGACCGGTTGGGAGTGGGCTACAGTAGAGCTTGACCGGTTGGGAGTGGGCTACAGTAGAGCTTGACCGGTTGGGAGTGGGCTACAGTAGAGCTTGACCGGTTGGGAGTGGGCTACAGTAGAGCTTGACCGGTTGGGAGTGGGCTACAGTAGAGCTTGACCGGTTGGGAGTGGGCTACAGTAGAGCTTGACCGGTTGGGAGTGGGCTACAGTACTACAGTGAGAGAAAAATAATCCTAATAAAATAATAAAAGCCTTGGTGTAACAACAGTTTTAGTAAGTATTACTGAAGTCGTGCACAATTATCAGTTTCTATGTCGCCCGTTCATTGTCAGTTAGAGACACAGTAGGACCCAAAAGCATAATCAGTGCTCTAACTCCCCATTGCGCTGGTCTGGAGCATTGAAGTGGTGATGCAGGGTACCGTACTAAAACACAAAGTTTCTCTAAGTCCCGCAGCATAATCACACAACTTTTAGTGGAGCGACCACTGTATGTCCACTTCATCCCTATTGTTTAGCAATGACTATCACATTCAGTATAGAACCATCTTTCTAACCAATAATAGAAACAGCTTTGGATAAACTACATAGATAAACAATAGTTAGCTAGCATTAGCTTCCTAGCTCACCTAGCTTGCCTCATCAATATCCTGCTTTAATAACAGAAGACCAAATAACTACGTACTTCATGAAATCATAGTTGATTAGCTAGCTAGTTGGTTAGCTAGTTTCTCTACTGAAACTATCGAACATACCTCTTTTCTTTCAGCCATCGTTCACCTTTCACAGTCCCTTTTTCATTTCCACGGTCAAAAATCCAGTTAGAGAGCATTCAAGTCGTGATTGGTCCAAAAACCTGACCTATTGCGTTTCAGTAGACCGCTTCAGGCTATGTTCATTGGCTAGAATTTCCCCGTTATGCAATTATAGTAAGCAGTTGTGAGAGCAAAATGGCTTTTGGTGTGGGGGGGGACAAAAGACACCCGGAAGTGGCATACTTGTGAGTGCAGTGATTTGAGACTTGACATGTCGTAAGGATTTCTTCAGGCGAACAAAAATGTCTGCCCTCAAATTTATTTACTGCTGAAATGCAGTTCTGCTCGCTCAGTCACAAGTTTAATTTGCGCTCGGACACATTTCTTCTCTGTCTAAACGAGTGTTAGCTCACGGACTGATGTTTCATCATGCTCGCTCACACCATCTAGTGCTCGTTCGACTTTACCCACATGCTTCAAGAGGGCCACCATTGTTCCTGTTCCCAAGAGAGCTATGGTAACTGAGCTAAACAACTATCGCCCCGTAGCACTCACTTCTGTCATCATGAAGTGCTTTGAGAGACTAGTCAAGCACCATATCACCTCCACCTTACCTGACACACTAGATCCACTCCAATTTGTTAACCTCTCCAATAGGTCCATAGACGACGCAATCACAATCACACTGTACACTGCCCGAACCCATCTGGACAAGAGGAATACCTATGTAAGAATGCTGATCATCGACTACAGCTCAGCATTTAACACCATAGTACCCTCCAAACTCGTCATAAAGCTCGAGACCCTGGGTCTCGACCCCACCCTGTGCAACTGGGTGCTGGACTTCCTGACGGGCCGCCCCCAGGTGGTGAGGGTAGGCAACAACATCTCCACCCCGCCGATCCTTAACACTGGGGCCCCACAAGGGTGCGTTCTCAGCCCTCTCCTGTACTCCCTGTTGACCCATGACTGCGTGGCCATGCACGCCTCCAACTCAATCATCAAGTTTGCAGACAACACTACAGTGGTAGGCATGATTACCAACAACGACAAGACTGCCTACAGGGAGGTGGTGAGGGCCCTCATCTCCTTTGTTTTGTTGACATTGAGTGTGAGGAAAATAACCTCACACTCAATGTCAACAAAACAAAGGAGATGATCGTGGACTTCAGGAAACAGCAGAGGGAGCAGCCCACTATCCACATCAACGGGACAGTAGTGGAAAGTTTTAAGTTCCTCGGCGTACACATCACGGACAAACTGAAATGGTCCACCCACACAGACGGCGTGGTGAAGAAGGCGCAGCAACGGCTCTTCAACCTCAGGAGGCTGAAGAAATTCGGCTTGTCACCAAAAACACTCACAAACTTTTACAGATGCACAATCGAGAGCATCCTGTTTGGCTGTATCACCGCCTGGTACGGCAACTGCTCCACCCACAACCGTAAGGCTCTCCAGAGGGTAGTGAGGTCTGCCCAACGCATCACCGGGGGCAAACTACCTGCCCTCCATGACACCTACACCACCCGATGTCACAGGAAGGCCATAAAGCTAATCAAGGACGACAACCACCCGAGCCACTGCCTGTTCACCCCGCTGTCATCCAGAAGACCAGGTCATTACAGGTGCATCAAAGCTGGGACCGAGAGACTGAAAAACAGCTTCTATCTCAAGGACATCAGACTGTTAAACAGCCATCACTAACATTGAGTGGCTGCTGCCAACATACTGACTCATCTCTAGCCACTTTAATAATGAAAAATGTATGGAATTAAATGTATCACTAGCCACTTTAAACAATGCCACTTTATATAATTTTTTACATACCCTACATTAGTCATCTCATCTCTGTATATACTGTACTCTACTATCTACTGCATCTTGCCTATGCCGTTCGGCCATCCCTCATTCATTTATTTTTATGTACATATTCTTATTCAATTCTTTACACTTGTGTGTGTATAAGGTAGTTGTTGTGACATTGTTACGTTAGATTACTTGTTAGATATTACTGCATGGTCGGAACTTGAAGCACAAGGATTTCACTACACTCTCATTAACATCTGCTAACCGTGTGTATGTGACCAATAACATCTGCTAACCATGTGTATGTGACCAATAACATCTGCTAACCATGTGTATGTGACCAATAACATCTGCTAACCATGTGTATGTGACCAATAACATCTGCTAACCATGTGTATGTGACCAATAACATCTGCTAACCATGTGACCAATAACATCTGCTAACCATGTGACCAATAACATCTGCTAACCATGTGACCAATAACATCTGCTAACCATGTGACCAATAACATCTGCTAACCATGTGACCAATAACATCTGCTAACCATGTGACCAATAACATCTGCTAACCATGTGACCAATAACATCTGCTAACCATGTGACCAATAACATCTGCTAACCATGTGACCAATAACATCTGCTAACCATGTGACCAATAACATCTGCTAACCATGTGTATGTGAACAATAACATCTGCTAACCATGTGACCAATAACATCTGCTAACCATGTGACCAATAACATCTGCTAACCATGTGTATGTGACCAATAACATCTGCTAACCATGTGTATGTGACCAATAACATCTGCTAACCATGTGTATGTGACCAATAACATCTGCTAACCATGTGACCAATAACATCTGCTAACCATGTGACCAATAACATCTGCTAACCATGTGACCAATAACATCTGCTAACCATGTGACCAATAACATCTGCTAACCATGTGACCAATAACATCTGCTAACCATGTGACCAATAACATCTGCTAACCATGTGACCAATAACATCTGCTAACCATGTGACCAATAACATCTGCTAACCATGTGTATGTGAACAATAACATCTGCTAACCGTGTGTATGTGACCAATAACATCTGCTAACCATGTGACCAATAACATCTGCTAACCATGTGACCAATAACATCTGCTAACCGTGTGTATGTGACCAATAAAACCTCTTTCTTTCACTTACTTACTGTTTCGTTCCGTTGTTTCGTTCTCAACCAGGATTTCTATGGAACGCCGTTTGGGTCGTTGCGTGTCAAAGAAAGATACGTCAAATACCACTATTGGACATGTCAGATAAGCTTGTTGACCAATCAGAACCTGAATATGATTGCATGTCACATAATGGACATGTCAGATAAGCTTGTTGACCAATCAGAACCTGAATATGACTGCATGTCACATATTGGACATGTCAGATAAGCTTGTTGACCAATCAGAACCTGAATATGACTGCATGTTACATATTGGACATGTCAGATAAGCTTGTTGACCAATCAGAACCTGAATATGACTGCATGTCACATAATTTAACTCATTCATACATTTTTACACGTTGATTAAACTGTCACTAGTATTTTATATGTCACAACGATTCGTCAATACATATGCTATGTTACCGGTAAAGTTGTCTCGAGCACCTACAGTGCTGGACATTAAAAACATGTTTTTTTTTAAACCTAGGAAGCTCATGGATGCAAACAATGTTCTTCCCCATAAACATAGCAAAACGATATAACTATATAGCTAGGTGTCATCATCTAAAATAACACAAATTTATAAGACCGTTCTTATTTGATTAATGGTGGTCGGACCCATCTATGTGAAGCTAGCCACAATAGTGGACTTTGCAGTTAGCCTTCAAAATAAAAGTATGGCATAATTCTATTTGTATTCATTTGCATCAGTCAATGACACTTTTATTTTGAAGGCAAACAGCAAATTACACTATTATTCCTAATCCTTATTGTGGCAACACACAACCCGGTCCGGTCGAGAGTCACAAAACAGATAAAGCTAGCTGGCTGCCTATAACTTTAGCTTTGGGCAACAGGGTTAAGTAGCTGGCTAGCTATTTGTTTTCGTGAACTAAAGCTCCATTTCAATAGGCTAACAACAAGTGGCAACCTAGCTAATACTTAATCACAAGGATTACTAAATCATTGCTAAGAACTATGAAAATGACTGCAGTTTCTTCTGGTCATTGTTTTCAGGCTGGTTGTATTGGTGCTAGCTCGGTACCAAGCTAATGCTAGCTAGCTCAGAAGTTGCGGTCGAACAAATAATGCTTCATTACCAACGCGGTATTGTAAACACATCGTAAATCTTTGGCAAGAATTAGAAATTGGTGTCTCGCATTGATCAACAACCAACTTGACAGAGCTTGAAGAGTTAAAAAAATGTACATAATATTGTACAATCCTGGTGTGCAAAGCTCTTAGACTTGCCCAGAAAAACTCACAGCTCTAATCGTTGCCAAATGTGAATACATACAGTTAAAGTCGGAAGTTTGCATACACCTTAGCCAAATAGATTAAACTCAGTTTTTCACAATTCCTGACATTTAATCATAGTACGAATTCCCTGTCTTAGGTCAGTTAGGATCACCACTTTACTTTAAGAATGTGAAATGGCAGAATAATAGTAGAATGATTTATTTCAGCCTTTATTTCTTTCATTACATTCCCAGTGGCTCAGAAGTTTACATATACTCAATTAGTATTTTGTAGCATTGTTTATCTTGGGTCAAATGCTTCAGGTAGCCTTCCACAAGCTTTCCACAATAAGTTAGGTGAATTTTGACCCATTCCTCCTGACAGAGCTGGTGTAACTGAATCAGGTTTGTAGGCCTCCTTGCTCGCCTTTTCAGTACACGTCTTTTCAGTTCTGCCCACAAGTTTTCTATAGGATTGAGGTCAGGGCTTTGTGATGGCCACTCCAATACCTTGACTTTGTTGTCCTTAAGCCATTTTGCCACAACTTTGGATGTATGCTTGGGGTCATTGTCCATTTGGAAGACCCATTTGTGACCAAGCTTTAACTTCCTGACTGATGTCTGGAGATGTTGCTTCAATATATCCACATAATTGTCCTGCCTCATGAAGCCATCTATTTTGTGAAGTGCACCAGTCCTTCCTGCAGCAAAGCACCCCCACAACATGATGCTGCCACCCCCGTGCTTCACGGTTGGGATGGTGTTCTTCGGCTTGCAAGCATCCCCCCCTTTTCCTCCAAACATAACGATGCTCGTTATGGCCAAACAGTTCTATTTTTGTTTCATCAGACCAGAAGACATTTCTCCAAAAAGTACACATTTTGTCCCCATGTGCAGTTGCAAACCGTGGTCTGGCTTTTTTTTGTTGGTTTTGGAGCAGTGGCTTCTTCCTTGCTGAGTGGTCTTTCAGGTAAAGATTATAGGACTCATTTTACTGTGAATATAGATACTTTTGTAGCTGTTTCCTCCAGCATCTTCACAAGGTCCTTTGCTGTTGTTCTAGGATTGATTTGCACTTTTCGCACCAAAGTATGTTCATCTCTGGGAGACAGAACACGTCTCCTTCCTGAGTGGTATGACGGCTGCGTGGTCCCATGGTGTTTATACTTGTGTACTGTTGTGGAGGTGGAGTCTACAATTGTTTTCTGAAGTCTTGGCTGATTTCTTTTGATTTTCCCATGATGTCAAGAAAATAGGCACTGAGTGTGAAGGTTGGCCTTGAAATACAGCCACAGGTACACCTCCTCCAATAGGCTAATTGACATCATTTGAGTCTATCAGAAGCTTCTAAAGCCATGACATAATTTTCTGAAATTTTCCAAGCTGTTTAAAGGCATAGTGTATGTAAACTTCTGAACCACTGAAATAACTTGCCAAAACTATGGTTTGTTAACAAGAAATTTGTGGAGTGGTTGAAAAAGGAGTTTTAATAACTCCAGACTAAGTGAGTGTAAACTTCCGACTTCAAATGTATTTTAAATGAGATTTCAAGCTGTATCACAACACCAAAATGTGGAATAAGTGGGTAATGAATACTTTCTGAATGCACTGTCGGCCTATCTGTGAATATGTCAAGTGAGCATGGGCAGCTAATGGCCATCAATGCATAGACAATTTAGTGGAAGATGCTGTGCTCGGGCCTGCAGTATACTCGGATGAAGTACCAGTATTTTAACAAGCTCTAAAATGTTACCCACAGGAGTTTTGCACAAATCAATTTAGGACAAGAAGGATATCATACATTATTCATGCGTTCCCTCCATCTCCGCAAATTAGTTTATTTTTGATCCTGTGTAACTGAGGCTTAACAAACAAACCCAGTTTCCCCACAGAGGGAGCGAGGTGACATCTCCGTAAACATGTCATGGGCCTGCGTCGCATCAATTACAAGGCCACTCGTCTGTCATGATAGAGACAAGACCATACAGTGTCTCACTCAAATCCAAGGACACAATTTTAACATGTTAAATCTCCACTGGACTACATCATTCCTATAACCTATTCTTATAGATTTGATTCTTAAACAAATACACTGTAAGCAAACATTTAAATTCTTAATTCTTAAAATGTCTGTACTTTGATACTGTATTGAAACTGATTTTCGTATAAGTGCACTGTTCACTATCCAGAGCCTATCCTGTAAATGGAACGGAGTACGCAGCATCTTTGGGGAAAAAAGGTTTGATGGGGACAAGGCCAGTTTGAAGAATTCCTCCAGAGGTTTCCCAAACAAAAAGCCTTTGACATCTCGACACTTTGCTCAAAGTACCAAGCTGTTGTTACAGATCAAGACTCGCCATGCCCTGGGCCTTTTTAAAAAGGCTTCCAGTCAAAACAGAAATCACTCTTGCTGAGTAAGAACATTGGCCTGTTCTATTCAGACTTTTCAGGCTTTGTTTGAAACCCCCAAAGGGTGTTCATTGCCTTAGGTTGGTCAGAAATGTGTGTATGGTGCTTGTTGAGTATAAAAAATAGGGTTGACAGTATAGTATGTGCCACAGCTCTTTTCAGAGAAGGCTGGAAACGTTGTTTGACTGTTCAAATCAAACAGGTCCTCAAACGTATTTAAATTTCAACCACCCAACACACTTGACACATCCTACTAAAATAACCATGGCAGAACTTCATTTTGCCTGAGGAGCTCCTTCGAATATCAATTTTGACAGTTAGGGAGGGTACATTGACGAAAGCGTGAAGGGTTCAGTGCTGCTCTGGTAGATGCTATTGGCGCTATCTCTGAGTGGACAGCAGAGGAAGCTAACTGCTTATGGACTCACCCAGCCTAAGCTTGCCACACTGCAGGTTGATTGAGTCTTACTCAGTGGATGGTTACTTGAGTGGATGGTGTGCCTGTTTAAAAAGCTGAGATCCGTGATTTGAGGAATTTAGCAACCAGCCAACAGCAGAGTATTTACTATCGTATGTGCAGTGATGTCCATGTGAAAAATTGCATTTGTTGTTTGAAGTAAAAATCTTTGTTGTAATATAGCAAACGGAAGTGGCAGTTTCACTATGTGAATTGCAGCCTGTAAAGAGACATTACACTTCAAAAATAAGCTGTGTCTCAGGCCATCGGTTGTGTAGATCCAGCTGAATGGCTCAACCCCAAATTAAATAAAAAGATGAGCACTGCAAATTTGGAAATAACATGGTGCTCAGAATTGCGGTATAGGCCTTTAACTGGAGCTGTATACTGATGCCTGGGACGTGGATTCATTTTGACATTTAAACTAGTCTTGCTGTGGTCTTGTTGAAAGCTTCCATCTCTGTGCAAAATCATTCCATTTGGCTCCGGTAATGTCCTTGTCAGTGGCTCTCATTGACTATGTTAGTGTCCTTGTCAGTGGCTCTCATTGACTATGTTAGTGTCCTTGTCAGTGGCTCTCATTGACTATGTTAGTGTCCTTGTCAGTGGCTCTCATTGACTATGTTAGTGTCCTTGTCAGTGGTTCTCATTGACTATGTTAGTGTCCTTGTCAGTGGCTCTCATTGACTATGTTAGTGTCCTTGTCAGTGGCTCTCATTGACTATGTTAGTGTCCTTGTCAGTGGCTCTCATTGACTATGTTAGTGTCCTTGTCAGTGGCTCTCATTGACTATGTTAGTGTCCTTGTCAGTGGCTCTCATTGACTATGTTAGTGTCCTTGTCAGTGGCTCTCATTGACTATGTTAGTGTCCTTGTCAGTGGCTCTCATTGACTATGTTAGTGTCCTTGTCAGTGGCTCTCATTGACTATGTTAGTGTCCTTGTCAGTGGCTCTCATTGACTATGTTAGTGTCCTTGTCAGTGGCTCTCATTGACTATGTTAGTGTCCTTGTCAGTGGCTCTCATTGACTATGTTAGTGTCCTTGTCAGTGGTTCTCATTGACTATGTTAGTGTCCTTGTCAGTGGCTCTCATTGACTATGTTAGTGTCCTTGTCAGTGGCTCTCATTGACTATGTTAGTGTCCTTGTCAGTGGCTCTCATTGACTATGTTAGTGTCCTTGTCAGTGGCTCTCATTGACTATGTTAGTGTCCTTGTCAGTGACTCTCATTGACTATGTTAGTGTCCTTGTCAGTGGCTCTCATTGACTATGTTAGTGTCCTTGTCAGTGGCTCTCATTGACTATGTTAGTGTCCTTGTCAGTGGCTCTCATTGACTATGTTAGTGTCCTTGTCAGTGGCTCTCATTGACTATGTTAGTGTCCTTGTCAGTGGCTCTCATTGACTATGTTAGTGTCCTTGTCAGTGGCTCTCATTGACTATGTTAGTGTCCTTGTCAGTGGATTTTTTTTTTAAAGTCGCTTGAAACGAATGAGCTCTGCTTTGTGTTTTTGCGCAGGCTGTACACACCAATAGTCTCTCTCATTCACAATTTTGACAAGCACTCGAATTTCGCAGCGCAATCCCCTTTGTGGCCGTAATGCACCCTAAACACAATCCATGCTTTTTGCGGCTCGGAGTGCTGCACTCACGTGGCTCTCCGTCACGTGATCTAGTCTTTCTCACTGGCTACAAGGGAAGACGGACACGTCGGGACGCAACTGCGCGCATCCTTATCCAATTCCGAGGTGCATATTGAAGATATTTGAAGAATTGTCCACATTTACTTTTCGTCAGCCAACAAAATGAGTTTTCAAACCGAACAAAAGCACTAGCCTATGTCCATAGTACAAAAGTTGACCTGTTCTGTGCGATAAATAAATATTACAAACGTAGTCTGGGACAGTTGTGGGGTACAGTAAATCCCAAATTAATACAACCACTAGCATCCAAAAACTTTTTTAAGCAATGTGGCTGACGCAACAGATCAGATTGTTTAGCTTAAAATGTTGATAAACTATTAGTCTATTTCTTTACATTATCAGAGCAGCAAAGAGCACATGGTAGTAGGCTATAAGCACCAATATTCCATTAGCTGGAAAACAACCATTATCAAAAGTGACCACAAATGTGATTTTGAATGTAATGCTTAGGAAGATGCATTTTTTCATGGTGAAAATTATCTTCCCCAAACTTGAAACTCACACGCTGCTTTTGTATGTAGTTAGGCTCTACACCCCTTTTGTATGTAGTTAGGCTCTACACCCCTTTTGTATGTAGTTAGGATCTGCACCCCTTTTGTATGTAGTTAGGATCTACACCCCTTTTGTATGTAGTTAGGATCTACACCCCTTTTGTATGTCTGCACCCCTTTTGTTAGTTAGATCTGCACCCCTTTTGTATGTAGTTACCCCTTTTGTATGTAGTTAGGATCTGCACCCCTTTTGTATGTAGTTAGGATCTGCACCCCTTTTGTATGTAGTTAGGATCTGCACCCCTTTTGTATGTAGTTAGGATCTGCACCCCTTTTGTATGTAGTTAGGATCTGCACCCCTTTTGTATGTAGTTAGGATCTGCACCCCTTTTGTATGTAGTTAGGATCTGCACCCCTTTTGTATGTAGTTAGGATCTGCACCCCTTTTGTATGTAGTTAGGATCTACACCCCTTTTGTATGTAGTTAGGATCTGCACCCCTTTTGTATGTAGTTAGGATCTGCACCCCCCTTTTGTATGTAGTTAGGATCTGCACCCCTTTTGTATGTAGTTAGGATCTGCACCCCTTTTGTATGTAGTTAGGATCTGCACCCTGCACCCCTTTTGTATGTAGTTAGGATCTGCACCCCTTTTGTATGTAGTTAGGATCTGCACCCCTTTTGTATGTAGTTAGGATCTGCACCCCTTTTGTATGTAGTTAGGATCTGCACCCCTTTTGTATGTAGTTAGGATCTGCACCCCTTTTGTATGTAGTTAGGATCTGCACCCCTTTTGTATGTAGTTAGGATCTGCACCCTGCTTTTGTATGTAGTTAGGATCTACACCCTACACCCCTTTGTATGTAGTTAGGATCTACACCCCTTTTGTATGTAGTTAGGATCTGCACCCCTTTTGTATGTAGTTAGGATCTGCACCCCTTTTGTATGTAGTTAGGATCTGCACCCCTTTTGTATGTAGTTAGGATCTACACCCCTTTTGTATGTAGTTAGGATCTACACCCTTTTGTATGTAGTTAGGATCTGCACCCCTTTTGTATGTAGTTAGGATCTGCACCCCTTTTGTATGTAGTTAGGATCTGCACCCCTTTTGTATGTAGTTAGGATCTACACCCCTTTTGTATGTAGTTAGGATCTGCACCCCTTTTGTATGTAGTTAGGATCTGCACCCCTTTTGTATGTAGTTAGGATCTGCACCCCTTTTGTATGTAGTTAGGATCTGCACCCCTTTTGTATGTAGTTAGGATCTTTTTGTATGTAGTTAGGATCTGCACCCCTTTTGTATGTAGTTAGGATCTGCACCCCTTTTGTATGTAGTTAGGTTAGGATCTGCACCCCTTTTGTATGTAGTTAGGATCTGCACCCCTTTTGTATGTAGTTAGGATCTGCACACCCCTTTTGTATGTAGTTAGGATCTGCACCCCTTTTGTATGTAGTTAGGATCTGCACCCCTTTTGTATGTAGTTAGGATCTGCACCCCTTTTGTATGTAGTTAGGATCTGCACCCCTTTTGTATGTAGTTAGGATCTGCACCCCTTTTGTATGTAGTTAGGATCTGCACCCCTTTTGTATGTAGTTAGGATCTGCACCCCTTTTGTATGTAGTTAGGATCTGCACCCCTTTTGTATGTAGTTAGGATCTGCACCCCTTTTGTATGTAGTTAGGATCTGCACCCCTTTTGTATGTAGTTAGGATCTGCACCCCTTTTGTATGTAGTTAGGATCTGCACCCCTTTTGTATGTAGTTAGGATCTTTTTGTATGTAGTTAGGATCTGCACCCCTTTTGTATGTAGTTAGGATCTGCACCCCTTTTTTTGTATGTAGTTAGGATCTGCACCCCTTTTGTATGTAGTTAGGATCTGCACCCCTTTTTGTATGTAGTTAGGATCTGCACCCCTTTTGTATGTAGTTAGGATCTGCACCCCTTTTGTATGTAGTTAGGATCTGCACCCTTTTGTATGTAGTTAGGATCTGCACCCCTTTTGTATGTAGTTAGGATCTGCACCCCTTTTGTATGTAGTTAGGATCTGCACCCCTTTTGTATGTAGTTAGGATCTGCACCCCTTTTGTATGTAGTTAGGATCTGCACCCCTTTTGTATGTAGTTAGGATCTGCACCCCTTTTGTATGTAGTTAGGCTCTGCACACCCCTTTTGTATGTAGTTAGGCTCTATTTTGTATGTAGTTAGGATCTACACCCCTTTTTTGTATGTAGTTAGGATCTGCACCCCTTTTGTATGTAGTTAGGCTCTGCACCCCTTTTGTATGTAGTTAGGATCTACACCCCTTTTGTATGTAGTTAGGATCTGCACCCCTTTTGTATGTAGTTAGGATCTAGTATGTAGTTAGGATCTGCACCCCTTTTGTATGTAGTTAGGATCTGCACCCCTTTTGTATGTAGTTAGGATCTGCAGTTAGGATCTGCACCCCTTTTGTATGTAGTTAGGATCTGCACCCCTTTTGTATGTAGTTAGGATCTGCACCCCTTTTGTATGTAGTTTAGGATCTGCACACCCCTTTTGTATGTAGTTAGGATCTACACCCCTTTTGTATGTAGTTAGGATCTGCACCCCTTTTGTATGTAGTTAGGATCTGCACCCCTCTGCACCCCTTTTGTATGTAGTTAGGCTCTACACCCCTTTTGTATGTAGTTAGGATCTGCACCCCTTTTGTATGTAGTTAGGCTCTACACCCCTTTTGTATGTAGTTAGGATCTGCACCCCTTTTGTATGTAGTTAGGCTCTACACCCCTTTTGTATGTAGTTAGGCTCTTTTGTATGTAGTTAGGCTCTACACCCCTTTTGTATGTAGTTAGGATCTGCACCCCTTTTGTATGTAGTTAGGATCTGCACCCCTTTTGTATGTAGTTAGGCTCTGCACCCCTTTTGTATGTAGTTAGGATCTGCACCCCTTTTGTATGTAGTTAGGATCTGCACCCCTTTTGTATGTAGTTAGGATCTGCACCCCTTTTGTATGTAGTTAGGATCTGCACCCTTTTTGTATGTAGTTAGGATCTGCACCCCTTTTTGTATGTAGTTAGGATCTGCACCCCTTTTGTATGTAGTTAGGATCTGCACCCCTTTTGTATGTAGTTAGGATCTGCACCCCTTTTGTATGTAGTTAGGATCTGCACCCCTTTTTTGTATGTAGTTAGGATCTGCACCCCTTTTGTATGTTAGTTAGGATCTGTTAGGCTCTACACCCCTTTTGTATGTAGTTAGGCTCTACACCCCTTTTGTATGTAGTTAGGATCTGCACCCCTTTTGTATGTAGTTAGGATCTACACCCCTTTTGTATGTAGTTAGGATCTGCACCCCTTTTGTATGTAGTTAGGATCTGCACCCCTTTTGTATGTAGTTAGGATCTGCACCCCTTTTGTATGTAGTTAGGATCTACACCCCTTTTGTATGTAGTTAGGATCTACACCCCTTTTGTATGTAGTTAGGATCTACACCCCTTTTGTATGTAGTTAGGATCTACACCCCTTTTGTATGTAGTTAGGATCTACACCCCTTTTGTATGTAGTTAGGATCTGCACCCCTTTTGTATGTAGTTAGGATCTACACCCCTTTTGTATGTAGTTAGGATCTACACCCCTTTTGTATGTAGTTAGGATCTACACCCCTTTTGTATGTAGTTAGGATCTGCACCCCTTTTTGTATGTAGTTAGGATCTGCACCCCTTTTGTATGTAGTTAGGCTGCTTTTGTATGTAGTTAGGATCTGCCCCCTTTTGTATGTAGTTAGGATCTGCACCCCTTTTGTATGTAGTTAGGATCTACACCCCTTTTGTATGTAGTTAGGATCTGCACCCCTTTTGTATGTAGTTAGGATCTGCACCCCTTTTTTGTATGTAGTTAGGATCTGCACCCCTTTTGTATGTAGTTAGGATCTACACCCCTTTTGTATGTAGTTAGGATCTACACCCCTTTTGTATGTAGTTAGGATCTACACCCCTTTTGTATGTAGTTAGGATCTACACCCCTTTTGTATGTAGTTAGGATCTACACCCCTTTTGTATGTAGTTAGGCTCTACACCCCTTTTGTATGTAGTTAGGATCTGCACCCCTTTTGTATGTAGTTAGGATCTACACCCCTTTTGTATGTAGTTAGGATCTACACCCCTTTTGTATGTAGTTAGGATCTACACCCCTTTTGTATGTAGTTAGGATCTTTTGCACCCCTTTTGTATGTAGTTAGGATCTGCACCCCTTTTGTATGTAGTTAGGCTCTACACCCCTTTTGTATGTAGTTAGGATCTTTTGTATGTAGTTAGGCACCCCTTTTGTATGTAGTTAGGATCTGCACCCCTTTTGTATGTAGTTAGGATCTGCACCCCTTTTGTATGTAGTTAGGATCTACACCCCACCCCTTTTGTATGTAGTTAGGCTCTACACCCCTTTTGTATGTAGTTAGGCTCTACACCCCTTTTGTATGTAGTTAGGCTCTACACCCCTTTTGTATGTAGTTAGGATCTACACCCCTTTTGTATGTAGTTAGGATCTACACCCCTTTTGTATGTAGTTAGGATCTACACCCCTTTTGTATGTAGTTAGGATCTACACCCCTTTTGTATGTAGTTAGGATCTTTTGTATGTAGTTAGGATCTACCCCTTTTGTATGTAGTTAGGATCTTTTTGTATGTAGTTAGGATCTACACCCCTTTTGTATGTAGTTAGGATCTACACCCCTTTTGTATGTAGTTAGGATCTACACCCCTTTTGTATGTAGTTAGGATCTACACCCCTTTTGTATGTAGTTAGGATCTACACCCCTTTTGTATGTAGTTAGGATCTACACCCCTTTTGTAGTTAGGCTCTACACCCCTTTTGTATGTAGTTAGGCTCTACACCCCTTTTGTATGTAGTTAGGCTCTACACCCCTTTTGTATGTAGTTAGGATTTTGTATGTAGTTAGGCTCTACACCCCTTTTGTATGTAGTTAGGCTACACCCCTTTTGTATGTAGTTAGGATCTACACCCCTTTTGTATGTATCTACACCCCTTTTGTATGTAGTTAGGCTAGTATGTAGTTAGGCTCTACACCCCTTTTGTATGTAGTTAGGCTCTGCACCCCTTTTGTATGTAGTTAGGATCTACACCCCTTTTGTATGTAGTTAGGATCTACACCCCTTTTGTATGTAGTTAGGATCTACACCCCTTTTGTATGTAGTTAGGATCTACACCCCTTTTGTATGTAGTTAGGATCTACACCCCTTTTGTATGTAGTTAGGCTCTACACCCCTTTTGTATGTAGTTAGGATCTACACCCCTTTTGTATGTAGTTAGGCTCTACACCCCTTTTGTATGTAGTTGTAGTTAGGCTCTACACCCCTTTTGTATGTAGTTAGGATCTACACCCCTTTTGTATGTAGTTAGGATCTACACCCCTTTTGTATGTAGTTAGGATCTACACCCCTTTTGTATGTAGTTAGGATCTACACCCCTTTTGTATGTAGTTAGGCTCTATTTTGTATGTAGTTAGGCTCTACACCCCTTTTGTATGTAGTTAGGATCTCACACCCCTTTTGTATGTAGTTAGGTATGTAGTTAGGCTCTACACCCCTTTTGTATTTTGTATGTTAGGATCTACACCCCTTTTGTATGTAGTTAGGCTCTACACCCCTTTTGTATGTAGTTAGGCTCTACACCCCTTTTGTATGTAGTTAGGTAGTTAGGCTCTACACCCCTTTTGTATGTAGTTAGGCTCTACACCCCTTTTGTATGTAGTTAGGATCTGCACCCCTTTTGTATGTAGTTAGGCTCTACACCCCTTTTGTATGTAGTTAGGATCTACACCCCTTTTGTAGTTAGTATGTCTACACCCCTTTTGTATGTAGTTAGGCTCTACACCCCTTTTGTATGTAGTTAGGCTCTACACCCCTTTTGTATGTAGTTAGGATCTGCACCCCTTGTAAAGCAGATTCATGTGCTTCATTTTAAGATTTTAAGACCTTATTTGGCCATATAAACCTTATCAAAACATATAGGCCTATGGGCAAGACTACATGAGGTGTGAGACTGATTCGAACAAGTCACAAAAAAAAAGGCTGTTTCTTATGCTGGGCATCATTCTCAGGCAATAATATAATTCACAAGTGATAGGTTACTATTTACATTTACATTTACATTTAAGTCATTTAGCAGATGCTCTTATCCAGAGCGACTTACAAATTGGTGCATTCACCTTATGACATCCAGTGGAACAACCACTTTACAATAGTGCATCTAAGTATTTTAAGGGGGGGTGAGAAGGACTACTTTATCCTATCCTAGGTATTCCTTAAAGAGGTGGGGTTTCAGGTGTCTCCGGAAGGTGGTGATTGACTCCGCTGTCCTGGCGTCGTGAGGGAGTTTGTTCCACCATTGGGGAGCCAGAGCAGCGAACAGTTTTGACTGAGCTGAGCGGGAACTGTACTTCCTCAGTGGTAGGGAGGCGAGCAGGCCAGAGGTGGATGAACGCAGTGCCCTTATTTGGGTGTAGGGCCTGATCAGAGCCTGGAGGTCCCAGCTCCGTAATAAGCACCATGGTCTTGTACAGTGAACTGGAAGCCAGACTATTGACACCCATCAGACTATTCTTGATTCAATCTTTACATATAATAAATAATGCAATTGGTTTTGATTTAGAATGGACCTTAATCATGCACCTGTGGTGAATGCACCAATTTGTAAGTCGCTCTGGATAAGAGCGTCTGCTAAATGACTTAAATGTAAATGTTAAATGTCTTAAAACGGGCAGCGGGGGAAAATGTGTGTCATCTATGCGCTTAAACAGTGAATGGAGGCCGCTTTTGCCCTTTTGTTGATTTTCATGCCAGCCAGATAGGCTATACTCATGTTGTAAATATTAGTAATGTGCTTAATATTAGGAAAGTTGAGAAATAAATATAGTAGGTCTAGCCTATAGAAAGCTGATGGGATCCTCCTCTTTTTATTAGCGGCCATCACTCCATTCTCCCGCAATTTTAAAAACGTATAGAAATGTTGCGCAATATGGGCTCTCATAAAGTTTGATAACATTTTCCATCACATTTGCATTGATGTCAGAGTGATTAGAGGAACAATAGAGTGCTGAGTACCAGGCAGTTAGAAAGTTCAGTAGGCTACTAATGACCATCAGCAGCATCAGAGCTTGGAGAAGCCTAATTACCGTGACTAAACGGTCACGTGGAATTTGACTGCCTTCATGACTCCTGTGCCAGTAATATGGTCACCCCAACAGCCCTATATAAGTGCACTACTTTTGGTCAAGGCTCTATTCAAAACCAGTGCACTATATAGGGAATAGGGTGCCATTTCAGACACAGGCAATGTCACCAGCATTATATACCTACTGGTGGAGTAAACCTTTTTAAACCAAATTGGCCTTTTGATAGAAGCGGCTTGTCATTTTGTCAAATTCATGAACGCACCTGGAGGGAAGCAACTGTTGATCCCTGCTTCATCACAGGGTACTGAGCTTCATTGGTGATAAATCATCTCTCCAAACCAAAACAGATTGAGTTGGGATTGTGTGTTGTTGCCATGGGAACCCACAGCCGTGGAGCAACAAGAACACACATACACATTCTGCTTGGGTTAGACATCACATTGCTTGCTTAGCCAGTACCACTTCCACCTGATACCTGGCTGGAACTCAGGAAGGACCTTTGTTAACACACGTGACCGCCCTGCTTGACAACGTTCCAACAAATAATTTGACTAATAAATAGACAATTAAACACTGGGGTGATAGATGTGCAGAAGATGAGTGCGCAGGTAGAGATACTGGGGTGCAAAGAAGCAAAATAAATAACAGTATGGGGGATGAGGTAGTTGAATGGGCTATTTAAAGATGGGCTATGTACATGTGCAGTGATCTGAGAGCTGCTCTGACAGCTGTGCTTAAAATTAGTGAGGGAGATATGAGTCTCCAGCTTCAGTGTTTTTTGCAGTTCGTTCCAGTCATTGGCACCAGAGTACTGGAAGGAAAGGCGGCCAAAGCAGAAATTGGCTTTGGGGGTGACCAGTGAGATATACCTGCTGGAGCGTGTGCTATGGGTGGGTGTTGCTATGGTGACCAGTGCACTGAGATAAGGCGGGGCTTTGCCTAGCAAAGACTTATAGATGACCTGGAGCCAGTGGGTTTGGCGACGAATATAAAGCAGGTCCAGCCAACGAGAGCATACAGGTCACAGTGGTGGGTACTATATTGGGCTTAACAAAACGGATGGCATTGTGATAGACTCCATACAATTTGCATAGTAGTGTGTTGGAGGCTATTTTGTAAATGACATCGCCGAAGTCAAGGATCGGTAGGATGGTCAGTTTTATGAGGGTATGTTTGGCAGCATGAGTGAAGGATGCCCTGTTGCAAAATAGGAAACTGATTCTAGATTTCATTTTGGATTGGAGATGCTTAATGTGAGTCTGGAATGAGAGTTTACAGTCTAACCAGACACCTAGGTATTTATAGTTGTCCACATATTCTAAGTCAGAACCGTCCAGAGTAGTGATGCTGGATGGGCGGGCAGGTGCGGGCAGCGATCGGTTGAAGAGCATGCATTTAGTTTTACTTACATTTAAGAGCAGTTGGAGGCCACGGATGGAGTGTTGCATGGCATTGAAGCTCGTCTGGAGGTTAGTTAACACAGTGTCCAAACAAGGGCCAGAAGTATACAGAATGGTGTTGTCTGCATAGAGGTGGATCAGAGAATCACCAGCAGCAAGAGCGACATCATTGATGTATACAGAAAAGAGAGTCGGCCTGAGAATTGAACCCTGTGGCACCCCCATGGAGACTGCCAGAAGTCCGGACAACAGGCCCTCCGATTTGACACACTGAACTCTGTCTGAGAAGTAGTTGGTGAACCAGGCGAGGCAGTCATTAGAGAAACCAAGGTTGTTGAGTCTGTCGATAAGAATGTGGTGATTGACAGAGTCGAAAGCCTTGGACAGGTCGATGAAAACAGCTGCACAGTGTTGTCTCTTATCGATGGCGGTTACGATATCGTTTAGGACCTTGAGCGTGGCTGAGGTGCACCCATGACCAGCTCGGAAACCAGACATTCCCTTGATAAATGCTGGAATTTGGACCAACTTTTGGTATTTTCTCTGGAGAAGTAAAAGTTGTCAAAAACATAAATAGTAAAGTACAGATACCCTCCAAAAATACTTTAAAACTTATTTTTACACCGTTGCCAAAAGGTACCAATTGGATGCCTCCGTCCACGACATTTCAAGTTAGCTGTGGCGTGAGCTTACGTTACATTCTTGACTCTGTTACATACCAGTGTGTGTGCTACAGTGAGCAGCAATAGTATTGGGACAATGACCATTTTTGGGGGGGCTCTGTACTCCAACACTTTGGAGTTGAAATGATACAATGACTGAGGTTAAAGTTCAGACATTCTGTTCTTTATTTACAACCAAAGTGACTCCAATGACAATACATTATTTACCATTCATTTGTGTTGGGCACAAAATAATCTGAAAACACAACCAAAACAAACCGCACAAATGCATCCAATTTTGTACAGTCAAAAGCTTGAAGTAATCATTGCGTGCGAGGAATATGGAGCCAAATACAAAACTTTTGACTAAATTAATACAAGTAAATTTGTCCCAATACTTTCAGGCCCCTAAAAGTGCTGTAATTTCTAAACGGTTCACCCGATATGATTGAAAATACCCTCAAATTAAAGCGGACAGGCTGAACTTTAACCCCCTAGTCATTGTATCATTTCAAATCCAAAGCACTGGAGTACAGAGCTGAAACCACAACAAATGGGTTACGGTCCCAATACTTTGGAGCTCAATGAATTATCACTTGATTATCTTAATGACTGTCTTATCTGGTTAAGGGCTTTAGATAAGTATGTAGAGCTGTAGTTAGTGTTCTGGTGACGAGGATGGCAGGGAAAGAGAGCAGGATCTTCCAATCAGATCCAAGCTGTATCTCCTGACCTTGCCCTGGGGAGGTGTGTTTTTGTCCTGTCTAGGGTTTTTGTAATTCCATGGGGGTTTGGTATGTCTAGGTATATGTAGGTCTATGGTGGCCTGAATTGGTTCCCAATCAGATCCAGGCTGTATCTCCTGACCTTGCCCTGGGGAGGTGTGTTTTTGTCCTGTCTAGGGTTTTTGTAATTCCATGGGGTTTTGGTATGTCTAGGTATATGTAGGTCTATGGTGGCCTGAATTGGTTCCCAATCAGAGACAGCTGTTTACCGTTGTCTCTGATTGGGGATCCTATTTAGGTTGCCATTTTCCATTTTTGTTATGTTGTCTATGTGTAGTTGCCAGGCAGCACTCGCGTTATATAGTGTCACGTTAGTTTGTTTAGTGTTCTTTGTTAATTAAAGAAGAATGTATGCTTATCACACTGCGCCTTGGTCTCATCATTAAGACGAACGTGACATAAGTAAAATAATAATAAACATCTTTCCACGGCCATGGCAGAGGGAGATCGGAGGGTGGGGGGTGATGGATGGGTGTTGAATAAAGATTGTGTGCTCTCTCCTGACATATCTATTGATCCGTCCTGCTTCTGACCCTCTCTTCCCCCTGTCAGCGAGAACCAAACCAAGCATGACAGCGGTAAGAGACCGGTCGTAAGGAGTAAAGTAAAAAAAGCACCATTAGCTGACTGTATTGATATAGTTCTGCTTGTTGCCATGACTTATTTGGAAGGCATGTTGCAGGATTCTAGAACAGCTGGAACAGAATCACTGCCCAAATCTTTCATTTTGAGGAACACTGAATAATTCAGACATGCAGTATTGGCAGCTCCCATCTCCTACTTTCAGCCAAGTAGTATCAAAGAATCAGAGGGCAACAGAATGTATAATTGACATTACTTACTAATGAAGAATCCTTTTTTTTCCGGTCCAGCGTCAGAGGTTCAAACGCTGTGTTGTAAAAAAAAAATATATTAAAAATGTTTTAGTTTATTTATGGGAAGCATGGCATTGGCAGACATCCAGGCTCCTCGTGCCGCTGCATAGAGATTTCAGGCTTCTGCATTATCTAAGACCCTGTCTGTGCCTGGTATTGAAACTATGTTTTTAGCTCTAATCACAAATCATTTGGACATTGCTTTTGCAGCCAGGAGGTGTTCAAAAGTGCCTCATGCACCTAATGGACTTTTTGCACACAATGTATATAGACTCTTTTTTTTCTACTGTGTTATTGACTTAATTGTTTACTTGTTTACTCCATGTGTAACTCTGTGTTGTCTGTTCACACTACTTTGCTTTATCTTGGCCGGGTCACAGTTGTAACCGAGAACTTGTTCTCAACTAGCCTATCTGGTTAAATAAAGGTGTTCTCAACTAGCCTATCTGGTTAAATAAAGGTGTTCTCAACTAGCCTACCTGGTTAAATAAAGGTGTTCTCAACTAGCCTATCTGGTTAAATAAAGGTGTTCTCAACTAGCCTACCTGGTTAAATAAAGGTGTTCTCAACTAACCTACCTGGTTAAATAAAGGTGTTCTCAACTAGCCTACCTGGTTAAATAAAGGGGTTCTCAACTAGCCTACCTGGTTAAATAAAGGTGTTCTCAACTAGCCTACCTGGTTAAATAAAGGGGTTCTCAACTAGCCTACCTGGTTAAATAAAGGTGAAATAAAAAATAAATATAAATTAAAACATTATAAAGTGGGCACATTCTCAAAACACAAAACTTCTAAAACACCAAATCAGTAACTTATTCTTTTCGACTTTTCATTACATTAAAACAGAAATCCGATTTGAAATATAACCACACTCAAGAAGCCAGTTGCAAAAGTTATTTTCAAATAATCTGTCACCACATAAAACCCGCAGAGCACCAGACCCACCAGGCTCTGGTTGAATCGATGGTGAAATATGTCCCTGTACTGACCCTTCACATGTGACCTTTTACCTCCTCATCGCCTTTGTTGTCAATCAGCTGGGGGACATTGTGGCATAGTCCATCGCCGCAGTACTTTTGTTGCCAGCTCTTTCCCCAGACAGCCGTGACATTGTAAAACGCCAACCACGGTCAGCAGGGCTAATTGGGTGGAGTGTAGAAGTTTAGCATCAGTAGACTGTGCTGACTGTGCTGCCGCCTCGCTGTCTGACTCCATTACATGCTGCTGTGTGGAGGAATCGACACCGGGCCTGGGGGGTTAGTTAACACAAACGTATCTCAGAATGATAATGCAAAAAAATACAAGATGTTTATGCAGCCCCTGTCTAATGCATTATATGAGCTGTATGCAGAACCTTGTCTGTAATTCTGTGGTGGGACACTGAATATGCCTGGTCAAAATAGAGATGAAATGGAAATAAGAAATGCCAATAATGATTTTGGGAACACCGTACATTGAAGGGCGGTTTTTCACTTGAACTGAAATGGCATTTTCCAGACATGGTTTAATATATATATATATATAATATCAGATTTGCACTAGTCTGGATTATAAATCTGAATTCCAAGAGGCCAATTAGTTAGTCTAGAGCTAAGTGAAGGTTTTAAATTAAATCTGGCCAAAGGTGGGTTTAATTTCAGATGAATGGATGTTTGCCCCCAGGTTGACCTTGACAATGAGAGAAACTGAATTACCTGGACTATTTCAATGATTATCTCAGAGCACCACCGAGACCAGACAGAAGGATGATCTCAGAGCACCACCGAGACCAGACAGAAGGATGATCTCAGAGCACCACCGAGACCAGACAGAAGGATGATCTCAGAGCACCACCGAGACCAGACAGAAGGATGATCTCAGAGCACCACCGAGACCAGACAGAAGGATGATCTCAGAGCACCACCGAGACCAGACAGAAGGATGTTCTCAGAGGACCACCGAGACCAGACAGAAGGATGATCTCAGAGCACCACCGAGACCAGACAGAAGGATGATCTCAGAGCACCACCGAGACCAGACAGAAGGATGATCTCAGAGCACCACCGAGACCAGACAGAAGGATGTTCTCAGAGCACCACCGGATCAGAGCACCACCGAGACCAGACAGAAGGATGTTCTCAGAGGACCACCGAGACCAGAGACTCAGACAGAAGACAGATGATCTCAGAGCACCACAGACCAGACCAGACAGAACCAGGATGATCTCAGAGCACCACCGAGACCAGACAGAAGGATGATCTCAGAGGACCACCGAGACCAGACAGAAGGATGATCTCAGAGGACCACCGAGACCAGACAGAAGGATGATCTCAGAGGACCACCGAGACCAGACAGAAGGACGATCTCAGAGCACCACCGAGACCAGACAGAAGGACGATCTCAGAGGACCACCGAGACCAGACAGAAGGACGATCTCAGAGCACCACCGAGACCAGACAGAAGGACGATCTCAGAGCACCACCGAGACCAGACAGAAGGACGATCTCAGAGCACCACCGAGACCAGACAGAAGGACGATCTCAGAGCACCACCGAGACCAGACAGAAGGACGATCTCAGAGCACCACCGAGACCAGACAGAAGGACGATCTCAGAGGACCACCGAGACCAGACAGAAGGACGATCTCAGAGGACCACCGAGACCAGACAGAAGGATGATCTCAGAGCACCACCGAGACCAGACAGAAGGACGGTTATAGACCGGAGCAACCCACCAAATCATTTTTGATGAAATCAAATTTCCTTGACCGTTTTTTTTCCGTACAAAGAAAATGGAGCTGACGTAATTTGTTTGCTTTTGAGCCAAGGCTTTCGTCTGACTCTGTCTTAGGGGGAAGTCTTCTGTTGAGGAATCATGCTGTTTGTTCTATTTATTTAACCTTTATTTAACATTTTATTTAACTAGGTCAGTTAAGAACAGATTCTTATTTACAATGATGGCCTACCAAAAGTAAAAAGGCCTCCTGCGGGGATAGGGACTGGGATTTACATAAAATCAATATATATATATATATATATATATATATATATATATATATATATATAAAGAACAGACAAGAGAGCCAATAACACTACATAAAGAGCGACCTGAGACAACAACACAGCATGGTAGCAACACAACATGACAACATGGTAGCAAAACACATAACATGGTAGCAGCACAAGACATGGTACAAACATTATTGGGCACAGACAACAGCACAAAGGGCAATAAGGTAGAGACAACAATACATCATGCAAAGCAGCCACAACTGTCAGTAAGAGTGTCCATGATTGGGTCTTTGAATGAAGAGATTGAGAAAAAACTGTCCAGTTTGAGTGTTTGTTGTAGCCCGTTCCAGTCGCCAGCTGCAGAGAACTTGAAAAGAAAAGCGACCCAGGGATGTGTCTGCTTTGAGGACCTTTAACAGAATGTGACTGGCAGAACGCGTGTTGTATGTGGAGGATAAGGGCTGCAGTAGATGTCTCAGATAGGACGTGAGTGAGGCTTAACCTTTCTTGAGCAGGCGTTCCGCTAGCGACCCACCTCGACAACATCCGGTGAAATTGCAGAGCGCCAAATTCAAAATACAGAAATAGTGGTAATAAACATTCATAAAAAAATACAAGTATTATACATCGGCTTAAAGATGAACTTCTTGTGAATCCAGCTGCTTTGTCATATTTCAAAAAGGCCTTATGGCGAAAGCATACCATGCGATTATCTGAGGACAGCGTCCCGCATACAAAAGCATGAAAAACATTTTCCAACCGAACAGATGCATCACGAAAGTCAGAAATAGCGATAAAATAAATTGCTTACCTTTGAAGATCTTCATCTCTTTGCAATCCCAAAGGTCTCAGTTACACAATGAATGGTTGTTTTGATCGATAAAGTCCTTCTTTATATCCCAAAAATGTCTGTTTATTTGGCGCGTTTGATTCAGAAGTACACCGGTTCCAACTCGCCCAACAGAATACGACTACTTCTTCGTTTAAAAAAAACAACAACTACTTCTTAGTTTAAAAAAAAAATCGAACAATTTCAAAAGACTGTTGACATCTAGTGGAAGCCATAGGAACTGCAATCTGGGTCCTAATAATTCGGCTTCCCCATAGAAAAACGTTGGAAAATTCAATGACCTCAAAAAAATGTAATGGAATTAATTTTCCTCTGGGTTTCGCCTGCCAAATCAGTTCTGTTATATTCACAGACATTATTTTAACCGTTTTAGAACATTTAGAGTTTTCTATCCAATGCTAGCATGCATATGCATATCCTAGCTTCTGGGCCTGAGTAACAGGCAGTTTACTTTGGGCACCTCAGTCATCTAAACTTCTGAATACTGTCCCCTAGCCTTAAGAAGTTTTAAGAGAGTTTTATAAAGTAACATCCACCAGTGTGTTTTGCGCCGGGTATACATAGATGAACATTTTACAGAGGAGTAAAGAGTGCAGTGATGTGTCCTATAAGGAGTATTGGTAGCAAATCTGGTGGCAGTGATGTGTCCTTTAAGGAAGTAGCAAATCTGATGGCCAAATGGTAAAGAACATCAGGCCCGCCGAGAGCACCCTTACCTGCCAATCTATAAATGATGTCTCCGTAATCTAGCATGGGTAGGATGGTCATCTGAATCAAGGTTATTTTGGCAGCTGCGGTGAAAGAGGAGTGATTTTGATAGAGGAAACCAAGTCTAGATTTAATTTAACCTGCAGCTCTGATATGTGCTGAGAGAAGGACAGTATGCCGTCGAGCCAGACTCCCAAGCTCTAAATCCACAGGGGTAGTAATCGTGACTGTGTGAAGTGGGGCATTATTCTTACCAAACCACATTACCTTTTGTTTTGGAGGTGTTCAGAATGAGGTTAAGGGCAGAGAAAGCTTTTTGGACACAAAGAAAGCTTTGTTGTAGAGCGTTTAACACAACATCCGTGGAGGGGCCAGCAGGGAATGACTGTATCATCTGCATATACTGAACAGTTGAAGATGGAAGCTTATATACACCACAAATACATTTAATCTCGTTTTTCACAATTCCTGACATTTAATCCTAGTAAAAATTAATCGGCTTAGGTCAGTTAGGATCACCACTTTATTTTAAGAATGTGAAATGTCAGAATAATAGTAGAGATAATGATTACTTTCTTTCATCACATTCCCAGTGGGTCAGACTTTTACATACACTCAATTAGTATTTGGTAGCATTGTCTTTCAATTGTTTAACTTGGGTCAATCGTTTTGGGTAGCCTTCCACAAGTTGGGTGAATTTTGACCCATTCCTCCTGACAGAGCTGGTGTAATTGAGTCAGGTTTTTAGGCCTCCCTGCTCGCACATGCTTTTTCAGTTCTGACCACACATTTTCTATGGGATTGAGGTTTGGGCTTTGTGATGGCCACTCCAATACCTTCACTTTGTTGTCCTTAAGCCATTTTGCCACAACTTGGAAGTATGCTTGGGGTCATTGTCCATTTGGAAGACCCATTTGCGACCAAGCTTTAACTTCCTGACTAATGTCTGGAGATGTTGCTTCAATATATCCGCATAATTGTCCTACCTCATGATGCCATCTATTTTGTGAAGTGCACCAGCCCCTCCTGAGACAAGGCAAAACCCACAACATGATGCTGCCACCCCCGTGCTTCACGGTTGGGATGGTGTTCTTCAGCTTGCTTGCCTCCCCCTTTTTCCTCCAAACATAACGATGGTCATTATGGCCAAACAGTTCTATTTTTGTTTTATCAGACCAGAGGACATTTCTCCAAAAAGTACGATCTTTGTCCCCATGTGCAGTTGCAAACCGTAATCTGGCTTTTTTTATTGCGGTTTTGGAGCAGTTGCTCCTTCCTTGCTCAGTGGCCTTTCAAGTAATGTTGATATCGAACTCTTTTTACTGTGGACATAGATACATTTGTACCTTTTTCCTCCAGCATCTTCACAAGGTCCTTTGCTGTTGTTCTGGGATTGATTTGCACTTTTCACACCAAAGTACGTTCAAATCAATATTTTTGTCACATACACATGGTTAGCAGAAGTTAATGCGAGTGTAGCGAAATGCTTTTGCTTCTAGTTCCTACAATGCAGTAATAACCAACGAGTAATCTAACCTAACAATTCCACAACTACTACCTTATACACACAAGTGTAAAGGGATAAAGAACATGGACATAAAGATATATGAATGAGTGATGGTACAGAACGGCATAGACAAGATGCAGTAGATGGTATAGAGTACAGTACATACATATGAGATGAGTAATGTAGGGTATGTAAACAAAGTGGCATAGTTTAAAGTGGCTAGTGATACATGTATTACATAAAGATGGCAAGATGCAGTAGATTATATAGAGTACAGTATATACAGTGGGGCAAAAAAGTATTTAGTCAGCCACCAATTGTGCAAGTTCTCCCACTTAAAAAGATGAGAGAGGCCTGTAATTTTTATCATAGGTACACTTCAACTATGACAGACAAAATTAGGGAAAAAAATCCAGAAAATCACATTGTAGGAATTTTAATTTATTTATTTGCAAATTATGGTGGAAAATAAGTATGTACATATACATATGAGATGAGTAATGTAGGGTATGTAAACATTATATTAACCTCTTGCGCCGAGCCATCCCGGATCCGGTATCGTGACTACAGCCTCAAGCTCATTACCATAACGCAACGTTAACGATTTCTAAAAATCGCAAATGAAATGAAATAAATATGCCTGCTCTCAAGGTTAGCCTTTTCTTAACAACACTGTCATCTCAGATTTTCAAAATATGCTTTTAAACCATAGAAAATCAATCATTTGTGTAAGAGTGTTGATGGCTAGCTTAGCATTTAGCGTAGCATTTAGCATGCAACATATTCACAAAACCAGCAAAGGAATCAAATAAAATAATTTACCTTTGAAGAACTTCAGATGTTTCAATAAGGAGACTCTCAGTTACATAGCAGATGTCCAGTTTTTCCTGAAAGATTCTTTGTGTAGGACAAATCGCTCCGTTTGTTACTACGCATTTGGCTACCGAAACTAACCGAAAATTCAGTCACCTAAACGTCAAACTTTTTTCCGAATTAACTCCATAATATCGACCAAAACATGGCAAACGTTGTTTGAATCAATCCTCAAGGTGTTTTGTCAAATATCTCTTCATTGATATGCCGTTCGTGGAAGCATGGTTTTTCTCAGAATCCCAGGGAAAAATACCAGCAGCTGAGTTTTACGCACCAATTTCCACGCAGGACACCGTGCGGACACTAGGCAAATGTAGTCTATTATGGTCAATCTTCCAATGATATGCCTGCAAATATGTCACAATGCTCCAGACCCCTTGGGGAAACGATAGAAAGGGTAGGCTCATTCCTGTCGCATTCACAGTCATATAAGGACATAATGAAAAACGTAGCCTCAGAAATCCTGTTCATTTCCTGGTTGCAGAAACATCTTGGTTTTGCCTGAAGCTTTTGTTCTAGGGCACTCACAGTGAAAATCTTTGCAGTTCTGGAAACGTCAGAGTGTTTTCCTTCCAAAGCTATCAATTACATGCATAGTCGAGCATCTTTTCGTGACAAAATATTGCGCTTAAAACGGGCACGTCTTTTTATCCAAAAATGAAATACTGCCCCTAGTCTTAAGAGGTTGTTTAAAGTGGCTAGTGATACATTTTTACATACATTCCCATCAATTCCCATTATTAAAGTGGCTGGAGTTGAGTCAGTGTGTTGGCAGCAGCCACTCAATGTTAGTGGTGGCTGTTTAACAGTCTGATGGCCTTGAGATAGAAGCTGTTTTTCAGTCTCTCGGTCCCTGCTTTGATCCACCTGTACTGACCTCGCCTTCTGGATGATAGCGGCGTGAACAGGCAGTGGCTCGGGTGGTTGTTGTCCTTGATGATCTTTATGCCCTTCCTGTGACATCGGGTGGTGTAGGTGTCCTGGAAGGCAGGTAGTTTGCCCCCGGTGATGCGTTGTGCAGACCTCACTACCCTCTGGAGAGCCTTACGGTTGTGGGCGGAGCAGTTGCCGTACCAGGCTGTGTTACAGCCCGACAGGATGCTCTCGATTGTGCATCTGTAGAAGTTTGTGAGTGCTTTTGGTGACAAGCCAAATTTCTTCAGCCTCCTGAGGTTAGTCAACAAAGCAAGCAGTTGTCAAATAGCAAAATGCACAAGGGAAAAAATATATACATAATGTCCTGGGGCTAGCCATTGTAAGTTCAGAGTCACTTGCCCCAACAGTGCGTGTGTGTGCTGGAGGCGAGAAAAAGCACAGGAGAGGGGTACTTGTACCAGACTGGGAGATGGGCTAGGGCAGACGGTGAACAGATCGCCAGGTGGAATCCAAGCAGCGGGAGAAGGTGTCACACCCACTTGGGAGAAGCTTTTATTTCTGGAGGCAGATTTCTTGTAGGAAATGCCAATGGATGGTCTTTGAACAGCAAAGCGGGAACTTCAAAGACTCTTGCCACTTGTTGGGCCCAAAGGCCTCCACACTTCACACCTCCGTTCTAATTGAAATTGCACCGGATTAAGTAAAGGTTAAAAATAATAATAATAATAATAAAAAAATCTGGTCTGTCCTAGCAAGCCTGGCAGACTTAAGCATTCAGTCCCCATAAAGTACTTTATTATTTTAATTTTATTATTATTTATCAAAATATTTCGATAATTGGATGCTTCGGCACAATTCTCTTTTAGGAGTTTTTTTTTTTTCCAAAGCCACTGACATTTTTTAACGTTTTTATTTTTGGTTTGGGTGATTTCCTCCAATTACACACAATGCATTAGTTTCCCATCCCTGGTTTCTGAAGCATCCTCATGTCTGCACTAAGTGCACAATGCTATTATTAGTTTCCCACCCTGGTTTCTGAAGCATCCTCATGTCTGCACTAAGTGCACAATGCTATTATTAGTTTCCCACCCTGGTTTCTGAAGCATCCTCAGGTCTGCACTAAGTGCATAATGCTATTATTAGTTTCCCACCCTGGTTTCTGAAGCATCCTCAGGTCTGCACTAAGTGCATAATGCTATTATTAGTTTCCCACCCCTGGTTTCTGAAGCATCCTCAGGTCTGCACTAAGTGCACATTACTCTCTAGTTAGGCTTCACAAAGATTAACTGGTTAGTCCTTACATACCTTAGTCTGGGACTCCCTAGTCTAGAACTAATTCATCTAAATAATTAAGTTATTTTTTATTCTGGAATCATTTAAGTAGAATTTAAACTCTGTCCGGGAAACCCATGGGACTCTACAAGGTACTGAAAGCGTTCCACAGGGATGCTGGTCCATGTTGACTCTGATGCTTTCCACAGTTTTGTCAAGTTGCCTGGATGTCCTTTGGGTGGTGGACCATTCTTGATACACACGGGAAACTGTTGAAAGTGAAAAACCCAGCAGCATTGCAATTCTTGACACACTCAAACCGGTGCGCCTGGCACCTACTACCATACCCCGCATACAAAGGCACTTAAATATGTTGTCTTGCCCATTCACCCTTTGAATGGTACACATACACAATGCATGTCTCAAAGATTACAAATCTTTCTTTAACCCGTCTCCTCCCCGTCATCTACACTGATTTTGAATTGGATTCAACAGGTGACATCAATAAGGGATAATAGCTTTCACCTGGTCAGTCTGTCATGGAAAGAGCAGGTGTTCTTAATGTTTGGTCCACTCAGTGTATATAACTCACTCCACTCTGTTTCTAGATGTGACTAGACAAAGTGTTTTTTACCAAGATTGTGTTCTCATTTCAGATGCCGCTCGTACGAGGACTGCTGTGGGACCCGTTGCTGTGTCCGAGCCCTCTCCATCCAGCGGCTATGGTACTTCTGGTGAGTCCATTTTAACTCTGACTATAAATGGACTGGACAAGAGGTTTTTTTTTAAATATTTTTTTCAGTGTTATTTGTTTGGTCCAATCAAAAAGCATGCATGACATTAGTTGAATTGTAAGGCTTTCTCATTGCAATGTTCCAATGCTGTTATTTGGAAAATAAATCCCATGCCCAGGTCATTGACGGGTCACCTCTCTGACTGGCAACCGTTCCTCAATCTGGTGGTGAACAAATCATTGAAATCACTGAAATCATTGAAATCATTGAAATCACTGAAATCATTGAAATCATTGATACAAATAAGGCACTGCTCTCCTGGTGGTACGAGCTCAGCTGAAAGGGCGACGTTTGGTGCCACTTTACTTACTGTCGATTCATACAAGACCGACTGCAACGTTTCCACGGGAGAAGACAGTATTTGCACCGGCAGCGTAGCCTAGTGGTTAGAGCGTTGGACTAGTAACGGGAAGGTTGCGAGTTCAAACCCCCAAGCTGACAAGATACAAATCTGTCGTTCTGCCCCCTGAACAAGGCAGTTAACCCACTGTTCCCAGGCCTTCATTGAAAATAAGAATGTGTTCTTAACTGACTTGCCTGGTTAAATAAAGGTAAAAAAATGTTTTAAAAATTAAGTTGCTGGGGGAAAAATACTACCCAACTTCAAGACATTAAAGCACATCATCCCAATATACACTGTGTACAAAACATTAGGAACACCGTCCTAATATTGAGTTGTACTCCCTTTTGACCTCAGAACAGCCTCAATTTGTTGAGACATGGGACACTACAAGGTGTCGTATTCCACAGGGATGCTGGCCCATGTTGACTCCAATGCTTCCCACAGTTGTGTCAAGTTGGCTGGATGTCCTTTGGACCATTCCTGATACACACAGGGAACCTGAGTGTGAAAAACCCAGCAGCGTGGTACACACACAAACCGGTGCGTCTGGCACCTACCACCGCACCCCATTCAAAGATACTACAATATTTTGTCTTGCCCATACACCCTCTTTAATGGCACACATACACAACCCATGTCTCAATTGTCTCTTGGTTTAACAATTCTTAATCTCCACTGATTTGAAATGGATTTAACAAGTAACATCAATAAGGGATCATAGCTTTCTCCTGTATATGATTAGGACTGGCTGTGTGGTATCACTCTCCTTGGTCAACAACATGATTAGGACTGGCTGTGTGGTATCACTCTCCTTGGTCAACAACATGATTAGGACTGGCTGTGTGGTATCACTCTCCTCGGTCAACAACATGATTAGGACTGGCTGTGTGTTATCACTCTCCTCGGTCAACAAGATGATTAGGACTGGCTGTGTGGTATCACTCTCCTCGGTCAACAACATGATTAGGACTGGTTGTGTGTTATCACTCTCCTCGGTCAACAACATGATTAGGACTGGCTGTGTGGTATCACTCTCCTCGGTCAACAACATGATTAGCACTGGCTGTGTGGTATCACTCTCCTTGGTCAACAACATGATTAGGACTGGCTGTGTGGTATCACTCTCCTCGGTCAACAACATGATTAGCACTGGCTGTGTGGTATCACTCTCCTTGGTCAACAACATGATTCGGACTGGCTGTGTGGTATCACTCTCCTCGGTCAACAACATGATTAGGACTGGCTGTGTGCTATCAGTCAACATGATTAGGACTGGCTGTGTGGTATCACTCTCCTTGGTCAACAACATGATTAGGACTGGCTGTGTGGTATCACTCTCCTCGGTGAACAACATGATTAGGACTGGCTGTGTGGTATCACTCTCCTCGGTCAACAACATGATTAGGACTGGCTGTGTGGTATCACTCTCCTCGGTCAACAACATGATTCGGACTGGCTGTGTGGTATCACTCTCCTCGGTCAACAACATGATTCGGACTGGCTGTGTGGTATCACTCTCCTCGGTCAACAACATGATTCGGACTGGCTGTGTGGTATCACTCTCCTCGGTCAACAACATGATTCGGACTGGCTGTGTGGTATCACTCTCCTCGGTCAACAACATGATTCGGACTGGCTGTGTGGTATCACTCTCCTCGGTCAACAACATGATTCGGACTGGCTGTGTGGTATCACTCTCCTCGGTCAACAACATGATTAGGACTGGCTGATTAGGACTGGCTATCACTCTCCTCGGTCAACAACATGATTAGGACTGGCTGTGTGCTATCAGTCAACATGATTAGGACTGGCTGTGTGGTATCACTCTCCTCGGTCAACAACATGATTAGGACTGGCTGTGTGGTATCACTCTCCTCGGTCAACAACATGATTAGGACTGGCTGTGTGCTATCAGTCAACATGATTAGGACTGGCTGTGTGGTATCACTCTCCTCGGTCAACAACATGATTAGGACTGGCTGTGTGGTATCACTCTCCTCGGTCAACAACATGATTAGGACTGGCTGTGTGGTATCACTCTCCTCGGTCAACAACATGATTAGGACTGGCTGTGTGCTATCAGTCAACATGATTAGGACTGGCTGTGTGGTATCACTCTCCTCGGTCAACAACATGATTAGGACTGGCTGTGTGCTATCAGTCAACATGATTAGGACTGGCTGTGTGGTATCACTCTCCTCGGTCAACAACATGATTAGGACTGGCTGTGTGGTATCACTCTCCTCGGTCAACAACATGATTAGGACTGGCTGTGTGCTATCAGTCAACATGATTAGGACTGGCTGTGTGGTATCACTCTCCTCGGTCAACAACATGATTAGGACTGGCTGTGTGGTATCACTCTCCTTGGTCAACAACATGATTAGGACTGTCTGTGTGCTATCAGTCAACATGATTAGGACTGCCTGTGTAGTTTCAGTCAACATGTGTTCTCATGACATTTTGATTTGGGAAGTGTTAATGTTTTTTCTTGGAAACTATGTAATATAACAAAATACCTGCATCACTAGTCCAGTGCAGTCCGTGGAACGGATCGTTTTAGTCAGATATATATACTACAGTTCAAAAGTTTGAGGTCACTTAGAAATGAAAAGTTTTTTTTTTCATTAAAATTGATCAGAAATACAGTGTAGACATTGTTAATGTTGTAAATGACTATTGTAGCTGGGACCGGCTGATTTATTTTTAGGGAATATCTACATAGGTGTACAGATGCCCATTATCAGCAACCATCACTCCTGTGTTCCAATGACCCTGTTGCAATTATGTTAGCACAGCTGAAAACTGTTCTGATTAAATAAGCAATAAACCTGACCTTCTTTAGACTAGTTGAGTATCTGGAGCATCAGCATTTGTGAGCTCGACTACAGGCTCAAAATGGCCAGAAACAAATAACTTTCTTCTGGAACTCATCAGTCTATTCTTGTTCTGAGAAATTAAGGCTATTCCATGCGAGAAATTGCCAAGAAACTGAAGATCTCGTATAGCGCTGTGTACTACTCCCTTCACAGAACAGCGCAAACGGTCTCTCACCAGAATAGAAAGAGGAGTGGGAGGCCCCGGTGCACAACTGAGCAAGAGGACAAGTACATCAGGGCAGCAGCGTAGCCTAGTGCTTAGAGCGTTGGACTAGTAACTGAATGGTTGCAAGATCGAATCCCCAAGCCGACAAGGTACAAATCTGTCGTTCTGCCCCTGAACAAGGCAGTTAACACATTGTTCCTAGGCCGTCATTGAAAATAAGAATTTGTTCTTAACTGACTTAACTGACTTGCCTTGTTAATTAAAGGTAAACTAAATAAGAAATGAGTGTCTAGTTTGAGAAACAGATGCCTCACAAGTCCTCAACTTGCAGCTTCATTAAATAGTTCCCGCAAAACACCAGTCTCAACGTCAACAGTGAAGAGGCGACACTGGGATGCAGGCCTTCTAGGCAGAGTTGCAAAGAAAAAGCCATATCTCAGACTGGCCAATAAAAAGAAAAGATTAAGATGGGCAAGATAACAGAGGAAGATTGAGAAAGTGTTATGGACAGACAAACATTCGTGAGATGCAGAAAAAATGAAAAGATGCTGGAGGAGTGCTTGACGCCATCTGTCTAGCATGGTGGAGTGAGAGTCTACTCATGATTGAGGGAAAGGTTAACAGAACAAAGTACAGATATCCTTGATGAAAACCTGCTCAGGACCACAGACTGGGGGCGAAGGTTCGTCTTCCAACAGGACAACGCAGGAGTGGCTTCGTAGTAAGTCTCTGAATGTCCTTGAGTGGCCCAGCCAGAGCCCGGACTTGAACCCAGTCTAACAGCTCCAGAGAGACCTGAAAATAGCTGTGCAGCGACGCTCCCCATCCAACCTGACAGAGCTTGAGAGGATCTGCAGAGAAGAATGGGAGAAACTCCCCAAATACAGGTGTGCCAAACTTGTAGTGTTATACCCAATAAGACTCAAGGCTGTAATCAACCAAGTACTGTGTAAAGTGTCTGAATACTTATGTAAATATGATATTTGAAGTTTGTAATTGTTTTTTAATTTTTTTAAAATAAGTTTGCTAAAATTTCAAAATGATGCTTTTGTTCTGTCATTATGGGGTTTTGTGTGTAGATTGTACATTTTAGAATAAGGCTGTAACTTAACAAAATGTGGAAAAGTCAAGGGGTCTGAATGCTTTCCGAATGCACAGTAAAGTATGAAAAAGCTTTTTTTATTTTATTATTATTATACTTTTATTGTGTACTAGATCATATGGGTTGAAAAGTATATTTTTTCTCAGACATAAATAAACAATTTCATGTGAAAGCCAAAGGTCATAGCTTTCTTGAGGTTGGAAACACTACTACTACATTTAATAAAATATTCCCGTCTTACTACATTGACCAAAGCCATAGCAAAACAGTGCAAAATGGCTGCCAGTTTAACTTTATACTTCAATGCATGTCCCACTTTGACTGCTCTCTTTCTCTCCTCCCTCTTTCTCCAGGTTGATGCTGATGATGGGGGTGCTATTCTGCTGCGGAGCGGGCTTCTTCTTCCGCAGGTGCATACACCCCTCGCCCCTCAGCGACGAGCATGCCTTCAACGTTTCCTTCACCAGGCAGCCTGTGTCCACGCCAGGTCAGTGGGAGTATACGGCTTAGACCAGCGTTCCAGGAAGTGGATTCTCAATTCTTTTAACCACGTTAGCGATATAGACATTGCTGAAGGATACCAAATCACAGGTTATTTTGATTCAAAGTGCCAATTTACCCCACTGTGTTATCAGCAGTGACAGCTTTACTGGCCTGCACAGTGTTGCAGGAGATAAGATACCCAGTGGGGGGGGGTGTTTAAATCAATGTTCATTCCAGGTGCAGTGAGATCATTAAAATGGCTGCTGATGATATTCACACGCAGAGCCAGGCAGCCACTCTTAGTCTAAATCATATATTTAGGCAGTGGTGTGAAAATACTTCAAAATAAAGTACTACCAAAGTAGGTTTTTAAAGGGTATCTGTACTTTACTATTTTTGATCACTTCACTACATTCCTAAAGCAAATGAAGTACTTCTTACTCCAAAGGGTATTTGTTGCATTTCGAATGCTTAGCAGGACAGGAAAATTGTTTAATTTACACCCTTATCAAGAGCTCATCTCTACCGCCTCTGATTTGGCAGACTCACTAAACACACATGCTTCATTTATAAATCATGTTGGTGTGCCCCTGGGAATATCCGTAAATTTAAAAAACAAGAAAATGGTGCCGTCTGGTTTGCTTAATATAAGGAATTTGAAATGATGAATACTTTTGATACTTAAGTATATTTTAAAATCTAAATAATTTTACTCAAGTATATTTTTACTGGGTGACTTTTACTTGAGTCATTTTCTTTGAAGATACCTTTTTTACTTTTACTCAAATAACACCACTGCATTAGGGCTTTTTCCCCACCACTGCATTAGGGCTTTTTCCCCACCACTGCATTAGGGCTTTTTCCCCACCACTGCATTAGGGCTTTTCCACACCACTGCATTAGGGCTTTCTCCCCACCACTGCATTAGGGCTTTCTCCCCACCACTGCATTAGGGCTTTCTCCCCACCACTGCATTAGGGCACTTTCTCCCCACCACTGCGTTAGGGCACTTTCTCCCACCACTGCGTTAGGGCACTTTCTCCCACCACTGCATTAGGGCACTTTCTCCCACCACTGCATTAGGGCACTTTCTCCCACCACTGCATTAGGGCACTTTCTCCCCACCACTGCATTAGGGCTTTTTCCCCACCACTGCATTAGGGCTTTTTCCTCACCACTGCATTAGGGCGTTTTCCTCACCACTGCATTAGGGCGTTTTCCTCACCACTGCATTAGGGTGTTTTCCTCACCACTGCATTAGGGCTTTTCCCCACCACTGCATTAGGGCTTTTCCCCACCACTGCATTGGGGCTTTCTCACACCACTGCATTAGGGCGTTTTCCTCGCCACTGCATTGGGGCTTTTCCCCACCACTGCATTAGGGCTTTCTCCCACCACTGCATTAGGGCTTTTTCCCCACACCACTGCATTAGTGCTTTTCCCCACCACTAAATTAGGGGTTTCTCACACCACTGCATTAGGGCTTTTCCCCACCACTGCATTAGGGCTTTTCCCCACCACTGCATTAGGGGTTTCTCCCCACCACTGCATTAGGGCGTTTTCCTCAGCACTGCATTAGGGCTTTTCCCCACCACTGCATTAGGGCTAAAAGAGTATGGGTTTTGGTTTCCAAGGCAGCTGAGACTTTGAAACTGGCACAGTTCAAGGTCTTGTTTTGATTTACATTTTGTTGAGTTGTCAATAATTCAACGTGAAATCAACAAAATGTGACTTTTTATTAAATCCAATCTGTTTTCCATGTTGATTCAACATCGTCACATTGATTTGTTTTGTTGTTGAAATAACATTGGCAACACAGCGTTGACAGCTAAGCATGTTGGTAGTTGTGGGATGTTTGTCATGAATATTTGATGTTGCATCCTGTGTCAGAACACTTAAAGGGGGGGCTTTGAGCTGTTGAGAAGAGGGTGGAAAGAGGAACATTTTTAAAAAAATACTTTATTTGAATCCACAAAATCACATTACTCACACATACCAGAATTTGCACTCTGATTAACAGTGACAATTTCTCTGTCCTCCCCCATGCAGTATCCCAGCAGCCTGGCATGGTAGGCTATGGCGACCCCGGTGGCGTCATGACTTCCCCCCTCACCCCCGTCTACCCCATCCAGCCCGGCCCCGCCCATATGATGAACGACTACCCTCCACCGCCCTCGTACTGCAACCACCCACCCCCGCCGTATGAACAGATTTTCCGGACACCAGAGAAGAAGTAAGTCTCCGCTGCGTTTCCCTCCGTTCCTCCTCCTTCGTTGTGACATCGCCAGCAGAACGGACAAGGACACGAGGGGACAGCCACAGTGTCTGTCCACTGTTACACTGTCAGCCCAAGTGCTCACCCAGGTCACAGGGACAAGAAACTGAGAACCACCTAGAGGAACAAACTGTCCTTCCTGAGGACCTGGATACAGACCGGCTCAATATGTCTCCATGGTTTATATTTTCAAAATCATTCATTCTTTCTAATTTACACAAAAGCATAATTATATATATATATATATACAGTCTTTTTCTGCTGACAGTGCCATCTTGATGAGCATGGTCTGTGACTGATCTGTAGTGAGGCACTCGGACTCCTGTAAATGACACAACTGAGGAATTTCAATGGAGAATGCTGACCCAAGATCAGCACATTGCTTCTAGATGAACAGATTCATGTTAGCATTTAGCTGACCTAGGACCAGGGCATAAGAACAGACACACGAGTGACTGCAAATTGGAGTTGAAAGCCACCTTGGAGAAGTTACTACACAAGGTGTTTTAAATAGCTGAAAGGGGTAAAGACTCTGTTAGGATGCGTCCACACTAATTGGGCTGCTTGTCTCGTCCTGAATCCTGTGACTATAAACACTCCGGGCAGGAAGTGTGATCGCTGTGAAGGAGGGGAAACGGACCTGGATTTATCAGACCTATTATGTGCTGAAAGCTATCGCAACCCTGCCAACGCCAGATTCTCGAAGAATTCAGTTCCACTCAAGGCCAGATATTTTTGGGGGAACTATCACCACAGAGGTTCAGTAATGGTTTTTCAGAGATGTGGACTTCAGTTTGTATAGTAAAGGAGCTCGACCAGAATGAGGATGAACTCAAATCAATGTGTTCGTTCCAGACACGCATGCATTCAGGTTGCAATTGGATCACGTTTCACTGAGGAGCTCAAGGACTTTGTTTACCGTACCTTCGAAGTATTCACATCCCTCGTCTTCTTCCACATGTAGTTGTTACAAAGTGGGATTAAAATGTTTTGTTTTTTTGTCAACGATCTACACAAAATACTTGAATGTCAAAGTGTGGTAAATATCCTACAGCCACTACTAGGCTTGACAATATGAGGAGTGGTCCTCACTAATGCAGTGGATTGGATTTGCCCCAAACATAACACTTTGTATTCAGGACAAAATGTTCATTGCTTTGCCACATTTTTTGCAGTATTATTTTAGTGCCTTGTTGCAAACAGGATGTGTGTTTTGGAATATTTTTTATTCTGTATAAGGTCCTTTAGTCAAGCAGTGAATTTCAACCACAAAGACATTGAATATCCCTTTCAGCATGGTCAAGTTATTAATTAGGCTTTGGATGGTGTATCAATACACCCAGTCACTACAAAGATACAGGCGTCCTTCCTAACTCAGTTGCCGGAGAGGAAGGAAACCTCTCAGGGATTTCACCATGAGGCCAATGGTGACTTTAAAACAGTTACAGAGTTTAATGGCTGTGATAGGAGAAAACTGAATGTAGATCAATAACATTGTAGTAACTCCATAATACTAACCTAAAGGACAGAGTAAAAAGAAGGAAGCCTTTTACAGATAATATTGTGTGGGGTACAGAGATGATTTTAAAAATGACGTTATACACGTACTGCAGAGTGTCCATGCAACTTATGTGACTTAAGCACATTTTGACTCCTGAACTTATTTAGGCTTGCCATAACAAACAAAGGGGTTGAATGGGGTTGAATACTTATTGACTGAAGACATGTCATTTTTCATTTTTAATGAATTTGTAAAATAAATTCTTAACCTAAATTCCACTTTGACATAATGGGATTGTTGTGTGTAGACCATGGACAAATCTCAATTTAAGCCATTTTAAATGCAGGCTGTAACACACAATTTTGAAAAAGTCCAGGGGTGTGAATACTTTTCTGAAGACACTGTATGGGAAGCTTTGACTAATGACATACTCTGGTAGAACTGACCGATTCTTAATTTCTGTGCTGCAATAAATCTCTAGAAAATGTAGTGGTAGTCACAAACGCTAATGGAACTCTTCAAATCATATTTTATGGGTCACATACACATATTTAGCAGATGTTATTGCGGGTGTAGCAAAATGCTTGTCAAAGTTGCTTAGGAGCTAGAAGCAGAGCTGCCCTATCTTACTACTTTCAGTAGCCTAGTTGTTCAAACAAGCAGAATGTTATTGGCCTACTGGTCCTGCATAGGTACAACTCAGTAAATTTGGTTAAAAATGATTTCATTTATACAACACATTTCACAAGACAACCATTCGACATGTGTACAGTAAAGACTCTATGGGACTGACATTTGGTTGAGTAGTTCCTAGACCCTGGTATGGACCCACAATTTGGGGGAAAAGTACCAGTATGTTGACATCTGGTGTGAGACAGGAACCCAACCCTCAAGGAACACAATCATGTGAAAATGTCCTAAGAGAGGTGACTATTGTCTTTGCAGGATATGAGACCTGATCCAACTGCCCAACCATTTACTGTCATAGAGCAACATCCTCGTGGACATTTCAAGTCTATTTGTAGATGTTTTGTGTAGATAGCTGGCAAACTGTGTAGAAGGACACTATTAGAGCAGGACCAAGAAGGGTAATCTACAGTAGGATAAGTGTTTAGTATTGGATGTTGTGCAGACATTTGGCTAATCTGACTTTTATTTATTTGATCATTTTAACTATGCAACAGAGGTTTAAATCGTGGAGGATTTTATTTTACTGTTGTAGCGGTCGGTTGGTTTTTGCCATTTTATGTTACTACAAAAAAAAAAGTAATTATCCATCCATGAGATGTGGATAATAAAGTTTCCTTCTGATCGAAGTTGGTGTTGATTTGATCATTTTGAAGTTGTCCGTGACTGCCGTCTCACTTCAGTCCTGCTTTGAGATGACATTTTATTTACTGGGTCACCTTTGTTTTAAATATTCTCAGCATGGAAAACTGTTTTAAATATTCTCAGCATGGAAAACTGTTTAGTATTTTCATTCATTCCTATTCTGACAAAGAGTGACTCCCTAAACATTTTATAAAATGGTATCCATGTCTTTTGCTTATTTCATTACATTTGCTAGAAGCCACATTTCTCCTCATTAACCTTTTTGGGTTGTGGGGACCTGTGTGGTTCTGGTACCGGTTCTGACTGACAATTTCACTTATAAATTGATCTGTGGACACGGTAGACCGAAATGGCTCGCACTGAGCGATAGCCCTGGTTCCCACGGACACTTCTCTCAGCCTGTCTGACATGTAAACTCTAAAGTGCTGGGATTCCCCTCTTACCATTTTCATTTGCTCTTCAGACTCTCCAACTCCTGGCTGAACAACCTGGTCACAGAGCATTTTGTATTATTCTGTATGTAAATCCTACACACTCCATTTAGTATGCTATGTTTCGTATGGTTACTTAAAGCAAAAACGAAAGTAGGGTGGTTGGTTAGATGTACATGCAGTCAATTAAAATAAATTCATTAGCCCCTATGGATTTCACATGACTGGGCAGGGCCTGGGAGGTGCACCCACTTGGGTGCCAGGCCCAGCCAATCACAATGAGTATGTTTCGTATCTGGTTACTTAAAGCAAAAACGAAAGTAGGGTGGTTGGTTAGATGTACAACGCTAACATCTAGCAACCCAATGGTTGAGATACAGTTCATAGAAGGAGACCAGTCAATTAAAATAAATTCATTAGCCCCTATGGACAAAAGGTGGAAATTATACTAATTGGCAAAAAAATAAAGGGAACACTAAACAATGTTTTAACACCCCAGTTAAGAACAATTCTTATTTTCAAGGACCTAGGAACAGTGGTTCTGTTCAGGTGGTGACCACAGACCACTTCTCACTTAACCACTAGGCTATGTAACTTCCTGGCTGATGTTTTGGTCACAAAAGATTTTGAATGCTGGAGGTTCTGCTTTCACTCTAGTGGTAGCATGAGATGCTGGAGTCTTTCACAACCCACACAAGTGGCTCAGGTAGTGGAGCTCATCCAGGATGGACCATCAATGCGAGCTGTGGCAAGAAGGGTTGCTGTGTCTGTCAGCGTAGTGTCCAGAGCATGGAGGCGCTACCAGGAGACAGGCCAGTACATCAGGAGATGTGGAGGAGGCCTTAGGAGGGCAACAACCCAGCATCAGGACCGCTACCTCTTCCTTTGTGCAAGGAGGAGCAGGAGGAGCACTGCCAGAGCCCTGCAAAATGACCTCCAGCAGGCCACAAATGTGCATGTGTCTGCTCAAACGGTCAGAAACAGACTCCATGAGGGTGGTATGAGGGCCCGACGTCCACAGGTGGGGGTTGGGCTTACAGCCCAACACCGTGCAGGACGTTTGGCATTTGCCAGAGAACACCAAGATTGGAAAATTCGCCACTGGTGCCCTGTGCTCTTCACAGATGAAAGCAGGTTCACACTGAGCACATGTGACAGACGTGACACAGTCTGGAGACACCGTGGAGAACGTTCTGCTGCCTGCAACATCCTCCAGCATGACCGGTTTGGCGGTGGGTCAGTCATGGTGTGGGGTCATTTCTTTGGGGGGCCGCACAGCCCTCCATCTGCTCGCCAGAGGTAGCCTGACTGCCATTAGGTACCGAGATGAGATCCTCAGACCCCTTGTGAGACCATATGCTGGTGCTGTTGGCCCTGGGTTCCTCCTAATGCAAGACAATGCTAGATCTCATCAAATAAAATTTATTTATATAGCCCTTCGTACATCAGCTGATATCTCAAAGTGCTGTACAGAAACCCAGCCTAAAACCCCAAACAGCAAACAATGCAGGTGTCAGCACATTCAACTATGTAAAGAAAAAAGTATTTAATAAGAATATTTCATTCATTCAGATCTAGGATGTGTTATTTTAGTGTTCCCTTTATTTTTTTGAGCAGTGTATATCATATGAAATGGGTGATGGACAACAAATTAATACCATATGAAATGTTACATATAATAATACTAAATGGAGTGTCTCAGATTTACGTACAGAATAATACAAAATGCTCTGACCAGGGTGGGCTGAACCGTTTATTGCAGTCCAATAGGGCGGCGCACAATTGGTCCAGCGTCGTCTGGGTTTGGCCGGGGTAGGCCGTCATTGTAAATAAGAATTTGTTCTTAACCGACTTGCCTAGATAAACAAAGGTTAAAGGTTACATTTCAAATAAATGTAAAATAGACCGCCAAGATTAATGAGATGAAAGGCGAGTTCTTAATGAGTTCAGGAAGTCCAACGAGATCTCTGAGATGTTCACAGTGATGGGACAGACGTTTTAAATCAAGAGACCTTTAGGCACATTTTCTCGAAACAGTAAACATACAGATGTGTATTTTACAGTTATAAAGAAAGTGAAATATTATTAGTTAGATTTGACTATATTTAGAAAGAAATTCAATAAAACTGTGTAAGGCTAGAAATGACTAGGAAATACATCAAAATATTTCATATGAGCTTGTCCTCAAATGTGATAAACCTCAGCAATTTATAACTATTGTTTTCCAGAAAGGTGAGATTTTAACCTTTCTTGGAGAATGCAGCATTAATAATTGTTTCTCTCTCATGATAAATAATTATAGTCGTGGCCAAAGGTTTGAGAATGACACACATTAATTTCCAAAGTTTGCTGCTTCAGTGTCTAGATATTTTTGTCAGATGTTACTATGGAATACTGAAGTATAATTACAAGTATTTCATAAGTGTCAATGGCTTTTGTTGACAAATACATGAAGTTGATGCAAAGAGTCAATATTTGCAGTGTTGACCCTTCTTTTTTAAGACCTCTGCAATCCTCCCTGGCATGCTGTCAATTAACTTCTGGGCCACATCCTGACTGATGGTAGCCCATTCTTGCATAATCAATGCTTGGAGTTTGTCAGAATTTGTGGGGTTTTGTTTGTCCACCCGCCTCTTGAGGATTGACCACAAGTTCTCAATGGGATTAAGGTCTGGGGAGTTTCCTGGCCATGGACCCAAAACATCGATGTTTTGTTCCCCGAGCAACTTAGTTATCACTTTTGCCTTATGGCAAGATGCTCCATCATGCTGGAAAAAAGCATTGTTCATCACCAAACTGTTCCTGGATGGTTGGGAGAAGTTGCGCTCGGAGGATGTGTTGGTACCATTCTTTATTCATGGCTGTGTGAGCCCACTCCCTTGACTGAGAAGCAACCCCACACATGAATGGTCTCAGGATGCTTTACTGTTGACATGACACTGGACTGATGGTAAACAATCGGAATGTGGATTCATCAGAGAAAATGACTTTACCCCAGTCCTCAGCAGTCCAATCCCTGTACCTTTTGCAGAATATCAGTCTGTCCCCGATGCTTTTCCTGGAGAGAGGTGGCTTCTTTGCTGCCCTTCTTGACACCAGGACATCCTCCAAAATTCTTTGCCTCACTGTGCGTGCAGATGCACTCACACCTGCCTGCTGCCATTCCTGAACATGCTCTGTACTGGTGGTGCCCTGATCTTGCAGCTGAATCAACTTTAGGAGACGGTCCTGGCGCTTGCTGGACTTTCTTGGGCACCCTGAAGCCTTCTTCACAACAATTGAACCGCTCTCCTTGAAGTTCTTGATAATCCGATAAATGGTTGATTTAGGTGCAATCTTACTGGCAGAAAAATCCTTGCCTGTGAAGCCCTTTTTGTGCAAAGCAATGATGATGGCACGTGTTTCCTTGCAGGTAGCCATGGTTGACAGAGGAAGAACAATAATTCCAAGCACCACCCTCCTTTTGAAGCTTCCAGTCTGTTATTCGAACTCAATCAGCATGACGGAGTGATCTTCAGCCTTGTCCACACTCACACCTGTGTTAACGAGAGAATCACTGGCATGTCAGATGGTCCTTCTGTGGCATGGCTGAAATGCAGTGGGAATGTTTTTGGGTGGGATTCAGTTCATTAGCATGGCAAAGAGGGACTTTGCAATGAATTGCAATTCATCTGATCACTCTTCATAACATTCTGGAGTATATTCAAATTGCCATCATACAAACTGAGGCAGCAGACTATGAAAATTCTCAACTTTTGGCCACGAATACTTTTAGGAGTTACATAATGATATTTGATTATTTATTTAACCAGTTAAATGTATCACACACGGAGTCCTACAGTGCCATACCGCCATGGATTGTATAACACCAAGTTATAACAGAACGTTAGTTCATTGTACAACATTCATAATGTAACTGTTCGCCTGAGGGAAACGATATCCACTGGAGAAGGTCAACGTGGGTATTTAACACACAGAGGATTCTCTTCAGCACATTAACCAAACGGGAGAATAACACAGTGGCATACAAAAGAGAACCACCACGCCGCTTCACCGTTTAGACATTGACCTGACAGACGCACGCGGGCACATTCCAAGGCTGACGTCCCCATGCAAAGACAACAATGACAGACTCTCTAGGGAAGAGGGGGAAACCCCAGCGTCACACTAAAACATTGTGGATTAGGAATCACATTGATATAAAGGAGGGTCTAGATAGGCATGCAGTGGCAAAGACCCCACAAATGAACAATCGTCTTTCCTTTCACAACGAAACCCAACATTGTATCAGAGACTCCAGGCAAGAACGCATACTGTAAACACGGCATCTACAGAGTTAATGGGCCGTTTCCTCTCTGTCCATGTGTCTACAGAACAGCAATGTCAACATGGTAGTTAACAATCTTCAGCACATTTTTCGATGACCGTCTTCACGTGACACATCTCTCCTCAGGCTGCAGTTTGGAGGTTCTGGGTCTGAAGGTTCCATCTCTGACCCAATCTCCAGACCGCAAGGGCCAGACTGCCCACCCCTACCCCCTCATCTAAGAACCCTGCTCATCTCTCACAATGTTCCACAATATTCAGAATGGGAGGGGGAAGAGGTCACAGTCTATGCTTCCAGAGGCCCAGGTCAAAGTTCAAATGCTGGGAAGCAGGAAGACTCTGGCTGGGCCAGTTCTGACAGGTAGTGAGATAGCCCCGGCCATACCTGGATGGAGCAACAACAACAAAAAACAGGTTGACAATACAAGCAAAAATAACAACAGTATAACCACATATCAGGGGAGAACGACTGTCTCATTGAAGCCATGGAAGTTCAAGGCTGACCGTGACACTGCAGAAAACAGGATCCCTAATTATAGATTGCAATATTGGTGTAGATTTTTTAAAATCAGACGATCGTGGAACGGATAGTTGCTTCTAACACACCAGATGAATTATGATCCTTGAACTGATTCTTTAAAAATCGTACACAGAAGTTTAGTCGTTAATGGCAGCCTGCAGTACCCTGGTCAGCCTTCTAATTAAGTTACTCAATGAGAGGGGGGCAGCACTGAGCTACCCTACGTCATTTCCTGGACTAACTTTAAGTGCGCATGTTACATCTCCACGAGACCGCCGATTTATCAGACTTAATTTGGCTTCAATACGGTATTGCGCTATTCACATAGGAATGAATGGTGTCACGATGGATATGTCCATCCATATACAGTCATAGCCCACATGTACAGGTAAGTGCCAGAATAAAGGAAACACCAACATATAGTGCCTTAATAGGTCGTTGGCCCACCACTAGTCAGAACAGCTTCAATGCACCTTGTCATAGATTCTAAGTGTCTGGATCTCTACAGGAGGGATGTGACACCATTTCTTCCAGGACAAATTCCATCATTTGGTGTTTTGTTGATGGTGGTGGAAAACGCAGTCTCAGCTGCTACAGAATCTCCCATAAGTGTTCAATTGGGTTGAGATCTGGTGACTGAGACAACCATGGCATATGGTTTACATGCTCATCAAACCATTCAGTGACCACTCATGCCCTGTGGATGGGGCCATTGTCATCTTATAGGGGCATAGCCAGGGTAGCCAAAATAATGGCCTGCCCAGCATTTTTATACATGATCCCTAAGCATGATAATTAAGATATCAACTCAGGAACCACACCTGTGTGGAAGCACCTGCAATATACATTGTATTCCTCATTTACTCAAGTGTTTCCATTATTTTGGCAGTTACCTGTACATGAAAGCGTGTCACGCAAATCACTCAACCACTCTGCTTTATACAATGGCTGAAGACATGGTTTTGATCATGCACATTTTACACAGATACATACGTCTCAATCTCTGAAATAGTTCACAGAGCTAAACATTCCCCCACAACACTGTGGGAAGACCTGTAATGTGAAATATTCCAGCATGTATTAGGTAACTTCAAAATGTGAACATTAAAAATTCTAAAAAGTTTAACTGCTACAATATTCTTTACCAGACTGTTTATCAGTGATAGATTAATTGAGACAGGGATGGGAAAAGGGAGCCTGTGTGTGTGTGTGTGTGTGTGTGTGTGTGTGTGTGTGTGTGTGTGTGTGTGTGTGTGTGTGTGTGTGTGTGTGTGTGTGTGTGTGTGTGTGTGTGTGTGTGTGTGTGTGTGTGTGTGTGTGTGTGTGTGTGTGTGTGTGTGAGACTGAGGAAGGGGGTTAAGGCCAACCAATCACATCCCACAAATCTACTCGGACGTGGGCAACAGCTGGTTACCATGGAGATGTGGAGGTAAAGTGCCAGGCGTGTTCTTTCATGTGGCTGCACACAGCAAGTGATGGGGATGGGGGGGACAAAGCTGGCATAGGGAACCCTCACAAGAGCCAAACAGAATGGTATCACTACTACCAAACAGAAGGTATCACCACTACCAAACAGAAGGTATCACCACTACCAAACAGAAGGTATCACCACTACCAAACAGAAGGTATCACCACTACCAAACAGAAGGTATCACCACTACCAAACAGAAGGTATCACCACTACCAAACAGAAGGTATCACTACTACCAAACAGAAGGTATCACCACTACCAAACAGAAGGTAAACAGAGAAGGTATCACCACTACCAAACAGAAGGTATCACCACTACCAAACAGAAGGTATCACCACTACCAAACAGAAGGTATCACCACTACCAAACAGAAGGTATCACCACTACCAAACAGAAGGTATCACCGCTACCAAACAGAAGGTATCACCGCTACCAAACAGAAGGTATCACTACCAAACAGAAGGTATCACCGCTACCAAACAGAAGGTATCACCGCTACCAAACAGAAGGTATCACCGCTACCAAACAGAAGGTATCACCGCTACCAAACAGAAGGTATCACCGCTACCAAACAGAAGGTATCACCGCTACCAAACAGAAGGTATCACCACTACCAAACAGAAGGTATCACCACTACCAAACAGAAGGTATCACCACTACCAAACAGAAGGTATCACCACTACCAAACAGAAGGTATCACCACTACCAAACAGAAGGTATCACCACTACCAAACAGAAGGTATCACCACTACCAAACAGAAGGTATCACCACTACCAAACAGAAGGTATCACCACTACCAAACAGAAGGCATCACCACTACCAAACAGAAGGTATCACCACTACCAAACAGAAGGTATCACCACTACCAAACAGAAGGTATCACCACTACCAAACAGAAGGTATCACCACTACCAAACAGAAGGTATCACCACTACCAAACAGAAGGTATCACCACTACCAAACAGAAGGTATCACCACTACCAAACAGAAGGTATCACCACTACCAAACAGAAGGTATCACCACTACCAAACAGAAGGTATCACCGCTACCAAACAGAAGGTATCACCGCTACCAAACAGAAGGTATCACCGCTACCAAACAGAAGGTATCACCGCTTCCAAACAGAAGGTATCACCGCTACCAAACAGAAGGTATCACCACTACCAAACAGAAGGTATCACCACTACCAAACAGAAGGTATCACTACTACCAAACAGAAGGCAACATCCTTGACAAACAATGTTACACATTGGTAGAGAATGAGGCGAGTTTCTCACCAGACAATGTAAAGAGCTTTGAGCATCTAGAAGATATGCATTAGTTTTAGATCATTCCAATTCTTGATTTGAACACGTTAAAGTATGTTAAGAGTTCTCCACAATAAGAAAATCAGGTGTCTCAGCAGACATTCTCTTTTATCAGAGAAACAGTCTCCTCTACTCCCTCTTATACCAGAGAGACAGGATCCTCTTTTACCAGAGACAAAGTCTCCTCTCCTCTGCCTCCCTCTTTGACCCGAGACAATCTCCCCTCCACTCTCTTTTACCAGAGAGACAGTCTCCTCATCTACCTCCCTCTTTTACCAGAGAGACAGGCTCCTCTTTTACCAGAGACAAAGTCTCCTCTCCTCTGCCTCCCTCTTTGACCCGAGACAATCTCCCCTCACTCTCTTTTAGCAGAGAGACAGTCTCCTCATCTACCTCCCTCTTTTACTACACTGAAAGAGGGATGAGTAGGTCATTAATTCTATTTATTAATGCGCGTCTACTGCCCTCTGATACGTTCTCTCCCTCCCACATTGCACCTCCGTCCTCTCTCCCTCACAAAGAGAACCTATGGTTAGCATAGCTAAACAAGCTTACCACTCCCACTTGTTTTGTTGTTAGCACTGCTTTGATTTTGCCATCATGGCCATTGAACGAGACTGTCATTTTTGAGGGACGGAATTGTGTGGAACGTCGGCGGCGCCCCTTTTCATAATTGGACCTTGTCCAAGAGCGGCCAAACATATTTAAAGCAAATTCGGTGTGCGTTTTTTTCCCCCTAGAAATTACAGAGAGATTATTACATTGATTACATGGGGTGAAGAAAATACGAAAAAATGACACATACTTCAAGGATGTTTTTCAGTGTTGGAATAAAGTTGAACCTTCAAAACAGAGAGTTTTGTCTGTCTGGAATGTTGCAGCCATGGGTTCTGTAGTCTAGACACCACCCAGCAAACTGGCAAAAAATGAGGCCCAAAACACACAGGGATACTGTAGTGAAGTTTACTGTACTTTAGTTTACTGTAGTGTAATGCCGTGTAGTTTACTGTAGTTTACTGTACTATAGTGTAGTCTGCTGTAGTTTACTGTACAGTAGTTTACTGTACTACAGTGTAGTCTGCTGTAGTTTACTGTACTGTAGTTTACTGTAGACTACTGTAGCATAGTTTACTGTAGTGTAGTCTACTGTAGTTTACTGTACTGTAGTGTAGCATACTTTAATGTAGTTTACTGTAGCGTACTGTTGTTTACTGTACTGTAGTTTACTGTAGTGTAGTCTACTGTAGTGTACTGTACTGTAGTCTACTGGAGTGTACTGTACTGTACTGTAGTGTAGTGTACTGTAGCGTACTGTACTGTAGTGTGATTTGTTGTGTAGTCTGCTGTAGTGTACTGTAGTGTAGTGTAGTGTAGTGTAGTGTACTGTAGTGTAATTTGTTGTGTAGTCTGCTGTAGTGTACTGTAGTGTACTGTAGTGTAGTGTAGTGTACTGTAGTTTGTGTAGTCTACTGTAGTGTAGTCTACTGTAGTTTAGTGTAGTTTGTGTGTTGTGTAGTCTACTGTAGTGTAGTGTCCTGTAGTGTAGTGTACTGTAGCGTACTGTACTGTAGTGTAATTTGTTGTGTAGTCTGCTGTAGTGTACTGTAGTGTACTGTAGTGTAGTGTACTGTAGTGTAATTTGTTGTGTAGTCTGCTGTAGTGTATTGTAGTGTACTGTAGTGTACAGTAGTTTGTGTAGTCTACTGTAGTGTAGTGTAGTTTGTGTGTTGTGTAGTCTACTGTAGTGTAGTGTCCTGTAGTGTAGCGTACTGTAGTCTACTGTACTGCAGTGTACTGTAGTGTAGTGTACTGTACGTTAGTGATGCGTACTGTAGTGTACTGTAGTCTACTGTACTGTACTGTAGTGCACTGTAGTGTAGTGTAGTGTACTGTACTGTAGTGTAGTGTACTATAGTGTTGTGTACTGCAGTGTACTGTAGTCTACTGTACTGCAGTGTACTGTAGCCTACTGTACTGTAGTGTAGTGTAGTTTAGTGTAGTGTAGCGTACTGTAGTGTAGTGTTGTCTACTGTAGTGTACTGTTGTCAACTGTAGTGTTGTCTACTGTAGTGTACTATTGTCTACTGTAGTGTAGCGTACTGTAGTGTACTGTAGTGTAGCGTACTGTACTAGTGTACTGTAGTAGTGTACTGTAGTGTGTACTGTAGTGTCGTCTACTGTAGTGTAGTGTAGTGTACTGTAGTGTAGTGTACTGTAGTGTCGTGTACTGTAGTGTACTGTAGTGTAGTGTACTGTAGTGTAGTGTAGTGTTGTGTACTGTAGTGTAGTGTACTGTAGTGTACTGTAGTGTAGTGTAGTGTAGCGTACTGTACTGTAGTGTAATTTGTTGTGTAGTCTGTTGTAGTGTAGTGTACTGTAGTGTAGTGTACTGTAGTGTACTGTAGTTTGTGTAGTCTACTGTAGTGTAGTCTACTGTAGTGTAGTTTGTGTGTTGTGTAGTCTACTGTAGTGTAGTGTCCTGTAGTGTAGCGTACTGTAGTCTAGTGTACTGCAGTGTACTGTAGTGTAGTGTACTGTACGTTAGTGTTGCGTAGTCTACTGTAGTGTAGCGTACTGTAGTCTACTGTACTGCAGTGTACTGTAGTGTAGTGTACTGTACGTTAGTGATGCGTACTGTAGTGTACTGTAGTCTACTGTACTGTACTGTAGTGCACTGTAGTGTAGTGTAGTGTACTGTACTGTAGTGTAGCGTACTATAGTGTTGTGTACTGCAGTGTACTGTAGTCTACTGTACTGCAGTGTACTGTAGCCTACTGTACTGTAGTGTAGTGTAGCGTACTGTAGTGTAGTGTTGTCTACTGTAGTGTACTGTTGTCAACTGTAGTGTTGTCTACTGTAGTGTACTATTGTCTACTGTAGTGTAGCGTACTGTAGTGTACTGTAGTGTAGCGTACTGTACTAGTGTACTGTAGTAGTGTACTGTAGTAGTGTACTGTAGTGTCGTCTACTGTAGTGTTGTGTAGTGTACTGTAGTGTAGTGTACTGTAGTGTAGTGTACTGTAGTGTCATCTACTGTAGTGTACTGTAGTGTAGTGTACTGTAGTGTAGTGTAGTGTTGTGTACTGTAGTGTAGTGTACTGTAGTGTACTGCAGTGTAGTGTACTGTAGTGTAGTGTAGTGTAGCGTACTGTACTGTAGTGTAATTTGTTGTGTAGTCTGTTGTACTGTAGTGTACTGTAGTTTGTGTAGTCTACTGTAGTGTAGTCTACTGTAGTGTAGTTTGTGTGTTGTGTAGTCTACTGTAGTGTAGTGTCCTGTAGTGTAGCGTACTGTAGTCTAGTGTACTGCAGTGTACTGTAGTGTAGTGTACTGTACGTTAGTGTTGCGTAGTCTACTGTAGTGTAGCGTACTGTACTAGTGTACTGTAGTAGTGTACTGTAGTGTCGTCTACTGTAGTGTTGTGTACTGTAGTGTTGTGTACTGTAGTGTAGTGTAGTGTAATTTGTTGTGTAGTCTGCTGTAGTGTACTGTAGTGTACTGTAGTGTAGCGTACTGTAGTGTACTGTAGTGTAGCCTACTGTAGTGTAGTGTACTGTAGTGTAGCGTACTGTAGTGTAGCGTACTGTAGTGTAGCGTACTGTAGTGTAGCGTACTGTACTGTAGTGTAATGTAGTGTACTGTAGTGTAGTGTAGTGTACTGTAGTGTAGTGTAGCGTACTGTAGTGTACTGTAGTGTAGTGTTGTCTACTGTACTGTAGTTTGTGTGGGTGCATCCTTCCCTCATCATTCAAACAGAGGAATCAGATCTGAGCTGCAGCAACTAGGAGCTCATGAGCCCTGCATCTCACACACACACACACACACACACACTGTCACTCTCACACTCACACACGCTGTCACTCACACACGCTGTCACTCACACACACACGCTGTCACTCTCACACACTGTCGCTCACACACACACACGCTGTCACTCACACACACACACGCTGTCACTCACACACACACGCTGTCACTCACACACACACACACGCTGTCACACACACACACACGCTGTCACTCACACACACACACGCTGTCACTCACACACACACACGCTGTCACTCTCGCACACACACACACGCTGTCACTCTCGCACTCACACACACGCTGTCACTCTCGCACTCTCATACTCTCTCTCACACACACCGTCACTCTCTCTCTCTCATACTCCCTCTCACACACACAGTCACTCTCTCTCTCTCTCTCTCTCATACTCTCTCTCACACACACCGTCACTCTCTCTCTCTCACACACCGTCACTCTCTCTCTCTCATACTCTCTCTCACACACACCGTCACTCTCTCATACTCTCTCTCACACACACCGTCACTCTCTCATACTCTCTCTCACACACACCGTCACTCTCTCATACTCTCTCTCACACACACCGTCACTCTCTCTCTCTCACACACTCCGTCACTCTCTCTCTCTCACACACACCGTCACTCTCTCTCTCTCTCTCACACACACCGTCACTCTCTCTCTCTCACACACACCGTCACTCTCTCTCTCTCACACACACTCTCTCATACTCTCACACACCGTCACTCTCTCTCTCACACACCGTCACTCTCTCTCTCTCACACACCGTCCGTCTCTCTCTCATACTCTCTCACACACACCGTCACTCTCTCTCTCTCACACACACCGTCACTCTCTCTCTCTCTCATACTCTCTCTCACACACACCGTCACTCTCTCTCTCTCTCATACTCTCTCTCACACACACCGTCACTCTCTCTCTCTCACACACCACCGTCACTCTCTCTCTCTCATACTCTCTCTCACACACACCGTCACTCTCTCTCACACACACCGTCACTCTCTCTCTCTCTACTCTCTCTCACACACACCGTCACTCTCTCTCTGCTCTCTCTCTCTCCTACCTCTCTCTCTCTGCTCTGCTCTCTCTCTCTCTCTCTCTGCTCCTACCCTCTCTCTCTCTCTCTCTCTCTCTCTGCTCCTACCCCTCTCTCTCTCTCTCTCTCTCTCTCTCTCTCTCTCCCTCTCTCTCTCTCTCTCTCTGCTCCTACCCCTCTCTCTCTCTCTCTCTCTCTCTGCTCCTACTCTCTCTCTCTCTGCTCCTACCCCTCTCTCTCTCTCTCTCTCTGCTCCTACCCCCTCTCTCTCTCTCTCTCTCTCTCTCTCTCTCTCTCTCTCTCTCTCTCTCTCTGCTCCTACCCCTCTCTCTCTCTCTCTCTCTGCTCCTACCTCTCTCTCTCTCTCTCTCTCTCTCTCTCTCTCTCTCTCTCTCTCTCTCAGTCCCCTCTCTCTCTCTCTCTCTCTCTCTCCTACCCTCTCACTCTCTCTCTCTCTCTCTCTCTACCCCTCTCTCTCTCTGCTCCTACCCCTCTCTCTCTCTCTCTCTCTCAAACTCTCTCTCACACACACCGTCACTCTCTCTCTCTCATACTCTCTCTCACACACACCGTCACTCTCTCTCTCTCATACTCTCTCTCACACACAGTCACTCTCTCTCTCTCATACTCTCTCTCACACACACCGTCACTCTCTCTCTCATACTCTCTCTCACACACACCGTCACTCTCTCTCTCTCACACACACCGTCACTCTCTCTCTCATACTCTCTCTCACACACACCGTCACTCTCTCTCTCTCACACACACCGTCACTCTCTCATACTCTCTCTCACACACACCGTCACTCTCTCACACACACTGTCACTCTCTCTTACTCTCTCTCACACACACCGTCACTCTCTCATACTCTCTCTCACACACACCGTCACTCTCTCTCTCTCACACACACCGTCACTCTCTCTCTCTCACACACACCATCACTCTCTCTCTCTCACACACACCGTCACTCTCTCTCTCTCACACACACCGTCACTCTCTCTCTCTCACACACACCGTCACTCTCTCACTCTCTCTCACACACCGTCACTCTCTCTCTCTCACACACACCGTCACTCTCTCTCTCTCATACTCTCTCTCACACACACCGTCACTCTCTCTCTCTCACACACACCGTCACTCTCTCTCTCTCATACTCTCTCACACACACCGTCACTCTCTCTCTCTCTCATACTCTCTCTCTCACACACACCGTCACTCTCTCTCACACACACCGTCACTCTCTCTCACACACACCGTCACTCTCTCTCTGTCTCTCATACTCTCTCTCACACACACCGTCACTCTCTCTCTGTCTCTCTCTCTCTCTGCTCCTACCTCTCTCTCTCTCTCTCTCTCTCTGCTCCTACCTCTCTCTCTCTGTCTCTCTCTGCTCCTACTCTCTCTCTCTGTCTCTCTCTCTCTCTCTGCTCCTACCCCTCTCTCTCTCTGCTCCTACCCCTCTCTCTCTCTGCTCCTACCCCTCTCTCTCTCTGCTCCTACCCCTCTCTCTCTGCTCCTACCCCTCTCTCTCTCTGCTCCTACCCCTCTCTCTCTCTGCTCCTACCCCTCTCTCTCTGCTCCTACCCCTCTCTCTCTCTGCTCCTACCCCTCTCTCTCTCTGCTCTACCCCTCTCTCTCTCTGCTCTCTCTCTGCTCCTACCTCTCTCTGTCTCTCTCTCTGCTCCTACCTCTCTCTGTCTCTCTCTCTCTCTCTCTCTCTGCTCCTACCCCTCTCTCTCTCTGTTCTCTCTCTCTCTCTCTCTGCTCTCTCTCTGCTCCTCCCCCTCTCTCTCTCTCTGCTCCTACCCCTCTCTCTCTCTCTGCTCCTACCCCTCTCTCTCTCTCTGCTCCTACCCCTCTCTCTCTCTCTGCTCCTACCCCTCTCTCTCTCTCTGCTCTCTCTCTCTGCTCCTACCTCTCTCTGCTCTCTCTCTCTGCTCCTACCTCTCTCTCTGTCTCTCCCTCTGTTCCTACCCCTCTCTCTCTCTCTCTCTCTGTCTCTCTCTCTCTCTCTGCTCCTACCCCGCTCTCTCTCTCTGCTCCTACCCCTCTCTCTCTCTCTCTCTCTCTCTGCTCCTACCTCTCTCTCTCTGTCTCTCTCTCTGCTCCTACCTCTCTCTCTCTCTCTGCTCCTACCTCTCTCTCTCTGTCTCTCTCTCTGCTCCTACCTCTCTCTCTCTGTCTCTCTCTCTGCTCCTACCTCTCTCTCTCTGCTCCTACCTCTCTCTCTCTGTCTCCCTCTCTGCTCCTACCTCTCTCTGTCTCCCTCTCTGCTCCTACCTCTCTCTCTCTGTCTCTCTCTCTGCTCCTACCTCTCTCTCTCTGTCTCTCTCTCTCTGCTCCTACCTCTCTCTCTCTGTCTCTGTCTCTGTCTCTCTCTGTCTCTCTCTCTGCTCCTACCCCTCTCTCTCTCTGTCTCTCTCTCTCTGCTCCTACCCCTCTCTCTCTCTCTGCTCCTACCTCTCTCTCTCTGTCTCTGTCTCTGTCTCTCTCTGTCTCTCTCTCTGCTCCTACCCCTCTCTCTCTCTGTCTCTCTCTCTCTGCTCCTACCCCTCTCTCTCTCTCTGCTCCTACCCCTCTCTCTCTCTCTCTCTCTCTCTCTCTCTGCTCCTACCCCTCTCTCTCTCTCTGTCTCTCTCTCTGCTCCTACCCCTCTCTCTCTCTCTCTCTCTGCTCCTACCCCTCTCTGTCTCTGTCTCTCTCTCTGCTCCTGTCTCTCTCTCTCTCTGCTCCTACCCCTCTCTGTCTCTCTCTCTGCTCCTGTCTCTCTCTCTCTGCTCCTACCCCTCTCTGTCTCTCTCTCTGCTCCTGTCTCTCTCTCTGCTCCTACCTCTCTGCTCCTACCCCTCTCTCTCTCTGCTCCTACCTCTCTGCTCTGCTCTCTCTCTGCTCCTACCTCTCTGCTCCTCTCTCTCTCTCTGCTCCTACCTCTCTCTCTCTCTGCTCCTACTCTGCTCCCCTCTCTCTCTCTGTCCTGTCTCTCTGCTCCTACTCTGCTCCTACCCCTCTCTCTCTCTGCTCTGTCTCTCTCTCTCTGCTCCTACCTCTCTGCTCCTACCTCCTCCTCTCTCTCTCTGCTCCTGTCTCTCTCTCTCTGCTCCTACCTCTCTCCTACCCCTCTCTCTCTGCTCCTGTCTCTCTCTCTCTGCTCCTACCTCTCTGCTCCTACCCCTCTCTCTCTCTGCTCCTGTCTCTCTCTCTCTGCTCCTACCTCTCTGCTCCTACCCCTCTCTCTCTCTGCTCCTGTCTCTCTCTCTCTGCTCCTGTCTCTCTCTCTCTGCTCCTACCCCTCTCTCTCTGCTCCTGTCTCTCTCTCTCTGCTCCTACCCCTCTCTCTCTCTGCTCCTGTCTCTCTCTCTCTGCTCCTACCCCTCTCTCTCTCTGCTCCTACCCCTCTCTCTCTCTGCTCCTACCCCTCTCTCTCTCTGCTCCTACCCTTCTCTCTCTCTGCTCCTACCTCTCTGCTCCTACCCCTCTCTCTCTCTGCTCCTACCCCTCTGCTCCTGTCTCTCTCTCTCTGCTCCTACCCCTCTCTCTCTCTGCTCCTACCCCTCTGCTCCTACCCCTCTCTCTCTCTGCTCCTGTCTCTCTCTCTCTGCTCCTGTCTCTCTCTCTCTGCTCCTACCCCTCTCTCTCTCTGCTCCTACCTCTCTCTCTCTCTCTCTCTCTGTCTCTGTCTCTGTCTCTGTCTCTCTCTGCTCCTACCCCTCTCTCTCTCTCTCTGTCTCTCTCTCTGCTCCTACCGCTCTCTCTCTGTCTCTCTCTCTCTCTCTGTCTCTCTCTCTGCTCCTACCCCTCTCTCTCTCTGCTCCTACCCCTCTGCTCCTACCCCTCTCTCTCTGCTCCTGTCTCTCTCTCTCTGCTCCTGTCTCTCTCTCTCTGCTCCTACCCCTCTCTCTCTCTGCTCCTACTCTCTCTCTCTGTCTCTGTCTCTGTCTCTCTCTGCTCCTACCCCTCTCTCTCTCTCTCTCTGTCTCTCTCTCTGCTCCTACCCCTCTCTCTCTCTCTGTCTCCTCTCTGTCTCCCCTCTCTCTATCTGTCTCTCTCTCTGCTCCTACCCCTCTCTCTCTCTGTCTCTCTGCTCCTGTCTCTGTCTCTCTCTCTGCTCCTGTCTCTCTCTCTCTGCTCCTACCCCTCTCTCTCTCTCTCTCTGCTCCTACCCCTCTCTCTCTCTCTCTCTCTCTCTCTCTGCTCCTACCCCTCTCTCTCTCTCTCTCTCTCTCTGCTCCTGTCTCTCTCTCTCTGCTCCTACCCCTCTCTGTCTCTCTCTGCTCCTACCCCTCTCTGTCTCTCTCTCTGCTCCTGTCTCTCTCTCTCTGCTCCTACCCCTCTCTCTGCTCCTACCCCTCTCTCTCTCTGCTCCTACCTCTCTGCTCTTACCCCTCTCTCTCTCTGCTCCTACCTCTCTCTCTCTCTGCTCCTACCTCTCTGCTCCTACCCCTCTCTCTCTCTGCTCCTGTCTCTCTGCTCCTCTCTGCTCCTACCCCTCTGCTCCTGTCTCTCTCTCTCTGCTCCTACCTCTCTGCTCCTACCCCTCTCTCTCTCTGCTCCTGTCTCTCTCTCTCTGCTCCTACCTCTCTGCTCCTACCCCTCTCTCTCTCTGCTCCTGTCTCTCTCTCTCTGCTCCTACCTCTCTCTCTCTGCTCCTACCCCTCTCTCTCTCTGCTCCTGTCTCTCTCTCTCTGCTCCTACCCCTCTCTCTCTCTGCTCCTACCCCTCTCTCTCTCTGCTCCTACCCCTCTCTCTCTCTGCTCCTACCCCTCTCTCTCTCTGCTCCTACCCCTCTCTCTCTCTGCTCTCTCTCTCTGCTCCTACCTCTCTCTGTCTCTCTCTCTGCTCCTACCTCTCTCTGTCTCTCTCTCTCTCTCTCTCTCTGCTCCTACCCCTCTCTCTCTCTGTTCTCTCTCTCTCTCTCTCTGCTCTCTCTCTCTGCTCCTACCCTCTCTCTCTCTCTGCTCCTCCCCTCTCTCTGCTCCTACCCCTCTCTCTCTCTCTGTCTCTCTCTCTGCTCTCTGCTCCTACCTCTCTCTCTCTCTCTCTCTGTCCCTCTCTCTGTCTCTCCCTCTGTCTACCCCTGTCTCTCTCTGCTCCTACCTCTCTCTCTCTCTGCTCTACCCCGCTCTCTCTGCTCCTCCCCTCTCTCTCTCTGCTCCTACCTCTCTCTCTCTGTCTCTCTCTCTCTCTCTCTCTCTCTGCTCCTACCTCTCTCTCTCTGTCTCTCTCTCTCTCTCTCTCTGTCTCTCTCTCTGCTCTCCTCTGCTCTCTCTGCTCCTCCTCTCTCTCTCTGTCTCTCTCTGCTCTCCTCTCTCTGTCTCTCTCTGCTCCTACCTCTCTCTCTCTCTCTCTCTCTGCTCTCCTCTCTCTCTGTCTCTCTCTCTCTGCTCCTACCTCTCTCTCTCTGTCTCTGTCTCTGTCTCTCTCTGTCTCTCTCTCTGCTCCTACCCCTCTCTCTCTCTGTCTCTCTCTCTCTGCTCCCCCTCTCTCTCTCTCTCTCCTACCTCTCTCTCTCTGTCTCTGTCTCTGTCTCTGTCTCTCTCTGCTCCTACCCTCTCTCTGCTCTCTCTCTGCTCCTACCCCTCTCTCTGCTCTCTCTCTCTCTCTGTCTCTCTCTCTCTGCCCTCTCTGCTCTCTCTCTCTGCTCTCTGTCTCTCTCTCTCTGCTCCTACCCCTCTCTGTCTCTCTCTCTGCTCTCTGTCTCCTGCTCTACCCCTCTCTCTCTCTCTCTGCTCCTACCCTCTGCTCTCTGCTCCTCTCCTCTCTGCTCCTCTCTCTCTCTCTCTGCTCTCTGCCCTCCTGCTCCTCCTCTCTCTCTCTGCTCCTGTCTCTCTCTCTCTCCTCTCTCTCTGCTCCTGTCTCTCTCTCTCTGCTCCTACCTCTCTGCTCCTACCCCTCTCTCTCTCTCTCCTGTCTCTCTCTCTACCCTACCTCTCTCTCCCCTCTCTCTCTCTGCTCCTACCCCTCTCTCTCTCTGTGTCTCTCTCTCTCTGCTCCTACCCTCTGCTCTACCCCTCTCTCTCTCTGCTCTCTCTCTCTCTGCTCCTACCTCTCTGCTCCTGTCTCTCTCTCTCTGCTCCTCTCTCTCTGCTCCTACCCTCTCTCTGCTGCTCCTCTCCTCTGTCTCTCTCTCTCTGCTCCTCCCCTCTCTCTCTCTGCTCCTGTCTCTCTCTCTCTGCTCCTACCTCTCTGTCCTACCTCTCTCTCTCTCTCTGCTCCTCTCTCTCTCTGCTCTCTCTGCTCCTCTACCTCTCTGCTGCTCCTACCCCTCTCTCTCTCTGCTCCTGTCTCTCTCTCTCTGCTCTCTCTCTCTCTGCTCCTACCTCTCTGCTCCTACCCCTCTCTCTCTCTGCTCCTGTCTCTCTCTCTCTGCTCCTACCCTCTCTCTCTCTCTCTCTCTGTCTCTCTCTCTCTCTCTGCTCTCTCTCTCTCTCTGTCTCTCTCTCTGCTCCTACCCCTCTCTCTCTCTGCTCTCTGCTCCTGTCTCTCTCTCTCTGCTCCTCTCTCCTCTCTCTCTCTGCTCCTACCCCTCTCTGTCTCTCTCTCTGCTCCTGTCTCTCTCTCTCTCTCCTGCTCTGTCTCTCTCTCTCTCTCTCTCTCTGCTCCTACCCCTCTCTCTGCTCCTACCCCTCTCTCTCTCTGCTCCTGTCTCTCTCTCTCTGCTCCTACCTCTCTGCTCCTACCCCTCTCTCTCTCTGTCTCTCTGCTCTCTCTCTCTCTGCTCTACCTCTCTGCTCCTACCCCTCTCTCTCTGCTCCTACCCCTCTCTCTCTCTGCTCCTACCTCTCTCTGCTCTCTGTCTCTCTCTCTCTGCTCTCTACCTCTCTCTGCTCTCTCTGCTCTGTCTCTCTCTCTCTGCTCCTACCTCTCTGCTCCTACCCCTCTCTCTCTGCTCCTGTCTCTCTCTCTCTGCTCCTACTCTCTCTCCTACCCCTCTCTCTCTGCTGTCTCTCTCTCTCTGCTCCTACCTCTCTGCTCCTACTCCTCTGCTCTCTCTCTCTGCTCCTACCTGCTCCTACCTCTCTCTCTGCTCCTGTCTCTCTCTCTCTGCTCCTACCCCTCTCTCTCTCTGCTCTGTCTCTCTCTCTCTGCTCCTACCCCTCTCTCTCTGCTGCTCCTGTCTCTCTCTCTCTGCTCCTGTCTCTCTCTCTCTGCTCCTACCCCTCTCTCTCTCTGCTCCTACCTCTCTCTCTCTCTGCTCCTACCTCTCTGCTCCTACCCCTCTCTCTCTCTGCTCCTACCTCTCTGCTCCTACCTCTCTCTCTCTCTGCTGCTCCTACCTCTCTCTCTCTCTCTCTCAATAACAAGAAAAGTGAGATTTATGCATCTTTTGAAGATGGGGTAGAGGCACAAAGGAAAATATTAAATTATACACACTCAGTCACACCACACACACACACATTGTGCTACCTTGCATGCACGGTAGAGGTACTTCTTCTCCTGGGTGACCTGGTAGAGACTGAGGAAGGAGTCGGCGTTGCCCACCGTGACGTGACAGATACCTGGAGGGACAGGGGACGGGGAGGGAGGGAAGAGAGGGAGGGGGGAGGGATAAGAGGGAGATAACATGACTTCCCATGCACTTGTGATGATTTAAAATGTACAATTTATATCAATTTGTTTGCAAATGTTATGAAAACACCACACATAACATTTAGCGTTTTTTGGTGCATATTTGTGCATTTTGTTGTAGAGAATTCCAGCTAATACTAGCTAGCAACTTACTGTCTCTGGTGGGGGGGTTCGTATAGTTTGTACAGTGGGTGAGTGCAGAGTTGGATGGTGAGACGTGCATTGCATGATGTACAATTTTGTGCCGTTCCTATCAGAATAAATCTACATGACTGGTGCTACAAGTTGGAGTTCATGTCGATGACTGATTGTACACAACGCAAGAAGAGTACTGTTACAAAAGGCAGGAACCTGAATAGTAGCAGTAGCCTTTTTCAAAGAGACAAAATGACGCTGCACTGTGGTTTACGTGTTCCGTCTCTCCTTCCATCAGTCATCACAAATGAAGAGATTCAGGGCTTCTGTGAGTCAGCTTGTAAGAGGCCATGCTGAGAACAGCAGAACAACCCACCTATTCCTCAACAAGACCTCTTGAAATTGACTGTATATATATATATATATATATATATACTGTAGCATTTCAAAGCTAGTATGTACTGTAGTGCTTCATTAAATTCAGTCCGTTATCAAAATGTAACACCAGGGCCAGTATTCATAAAGCCTCTCAGGGTAAGAGTTCTGGTCTAGGATCAGATCCCCCCCATGTCCATGTAAACTTATTTATTATGATCTAAAAGGATAAACTGGTCCAAGACCAGCACTCCTACTTTGACTCTTTGTGAATAGGGGCCATGGTCCTGCAGTACGCTTAATATCCACTAGGTGACACTGTGGATTGTGGATTTATGTGAGGCGCCACAGAGCTATTGAGATGCAGCAGGAGCTGTGAGGTTCATTACCTCTGGCTATAGATTTAATTATCTTTCCTCTGGGTGATTCCATGCAATTATGTAACAGTGGTTGAGCTGGAGAGAGCCTGGTTCACTACCGTTCTCCTCCGTATGGATGAGTAGCTCAGTGATGTCAACTGGTGGGGTTAGAGGGATACTGATATAAGGAAAACGAATGAGCCCTAATATTGAGTGAGTGTACTCTTGGGGGTAACAGAGTACTCGTGAGGGTAACAGTGTACCCGTGGGGGTAATAGTGTACCCGTGGGAGTAATAGTGTACCCGTGGGGGTAATAGTGTACCCGTGAGGGTAATAGTGTACCCGTGGGGGTAATAGTGTACCCGTGGGGGTAATAGTGTACCCGTGGGGGTAATAGTGTACCCGTGAGGGTAATAGTGTACTCGTGAGGGTAATAGTGTACCCGTGGGGGTAATAGTGTACCCGTGGGGGTAATAGTGTACTTGTGAGCATTAGAGTGTACTCGTGGGGGTAATGTGAGATGTGGTGTGGGTTTTTTGGGGGGGGGAGCACACCTCTATCATTAAATGTGAAGACTGTATTTTATCAATTATCTAGGTTGAATTATTACGTGATTAAACTAATCAAGTAAACATGAATTAACTAGGAAGTCGGCGCACCATGGGAAAATGTATAGAGTTATAATTTCCCAAATAAGTCTTCTAATCAATTAGTCTTCCATTAATGATTATTAATTGTTATCTTGAATATATGCGCGAACCCTGGCCAAAATCATGAATCAGCGATATACAAATTGGCTTAAATATTTATTTACGAACTAAATAGTCACACAGAATTACGAAAAAAACAGTAGATATTGTTTACTAACAATGATAGAAAAGTCCCTAGTGGACCAAGCCAATACGACGGCTTGGTAGACAAAGGTAAAGGGCGGGGACTGAGAAAGAGCGGGAAAGACAAAATGGATCCACTACACACAGTGTATAATTATCATCATTGAAATGCTAATCCTTTGTCACATGAAACGGCCGCTCTTTCGAGAATAATCGCAATGTATATTTTCATGCCCGTATGTCGTCGTTGTCTCTCCGTTGAAAACACTCAATCGTCCTGTAGAGTCTCTGGTTAACTTTCCCAGAAGTCACAATGTCTTTTGTGGTTGTAAGTGGTTAGAGTGGATACTTCAGAGTACCATTGTCATAGAATAGATGTTTCGGCGGTTGTCGGTATTCCCGTTCTAGACTTCTAGCTACAGACTAGTAATTATACGTCTATGATTTGCTCTTATTCTGTAGTGATCGATGGTCTCAGAGTTGAACCATAACTACAGCTGTATGGTCTCCGTGTCCTATAGAATTGCAGCCATTCCAACGTGGGGACTCTGTCCCGGCGTTCTCTGACTTATTGTATATTTTGTAGGATGTTGTTTTATACTCATGGAAAAATGGGCGGTTCTATGACTCCTCATGTGATGTCTGGGCTCACGGGGATGTGGCCACTGACTAGTTAATGTCTATATGATAATCCATATTCTCATTTAGAAGGTTAACATCACATTACAGCTTTTCACAAATAGTTTCATGTTTAATCACATACGTTTCACAATATTTAGATGTAAACCTGACAGCTGGGAAATGTACACTTTAAGAGAGACAGTTGTGTGCGTTTCCTGTCCCTCATGAGGTCACCAAATGAAACACACTCATCATAACTGTCCCTAAAGTGTCCACAGACCATTCTCACAAGTAAAACTATTGTTTAGTTCACCCATTTTGGGGATTAGGAGTTTTAAACTAAGAGAAGCACTGCTCATTGATTTGATTTGCTCTAGTAGACTCTCTCCCTCAATACCGCATGTTTCTACCAGGTATTTATGACCTGCCATATAGTCAGAAAACTTGTGGGGAGAGAGAGACAGGGGCATGATATATACACCCCCAAAGGGCCTCGTCGTGACGTAAGACAGAGAAGTCCTGTGTGGCTCAGTTAGTAGAGCGTGGCGCTTGCAAAGCCAGCGTTGTAGGTTCGATTCCCACGGGGGACCAGTGCTAAAAAGTATGTACTCACGTCGTACGTCGCTCTGGATAAGAGAGTCTGTTAAATGACTCACTACTGTAGTGTCTCCGGATCAGAGAGTCTGCTAAATGACTCACAACTGTAGTGTCTCTGGATCAGAGAGTCTGCTAAATGACTCACTACTGTAGTGTCTCTGGATCAGAGAGTCTGCTAAATGACTCACTACTGTAGTGTCTCTGGATAAGAGAGTCTGCTAAATGACTCACAACTGTAGTGTCTCTGGATAAGAGAGTCTGCTAAATGACTCACTACTGTAGTGTCTCTGGATAAGAGATTCTGTTAAATGACTCATTACTGTAGTGTCTCCGGATCAGAGAGTCTGCTAAATGACTCACTACTGTAGTGTCCACACTCATACAGGCCTACACACACACACACACACACACACACACACACAGTTCAGCTTGTGCAGTCCTCCCTGAGTGGTCGTATGAGTCTGTAATATTCGCTGTAAATTCCTACGTGTGTTAGGGGTGTGAATGTTTAAAACCACGTCAGGATCCTTAATGATAATTAAAAAATCATTGTGTTTTTTCCATCCCACATAATTGAAATCCCAGTGCAGTTATCACAGAACATGATGTTCGTGTCATAGCGTAACAAGACGACAGGCTATAAAGGCCTGGGGAAAGCTGCGTCATTTAAATTAAACCAGAGAGGAAGAAGCCTACTTTAGGTTACTGTGGTGAATTGCAAGACAAGACATTGCGAGATGCATATTACCAATATTACCCCTTGAAAGCGCTACGGCGTGTGTTTGTCTAGGTAAGCTACACTACGGCTGTTTAAATGCAGACACACATCCTTCTCTGGAGATATGAACAGGCGTTTTACTACTCTGTAAAGGAATGAGGCTTCTGAAGCAGGACTAACGTCCATCACTAGGTCACCGGAACGGTCAAACAAATCATATCGGGCGGCTGTACGCAGCCTGTCTAACGGCAGACCAGTCTCTCATAAAAAAGTACTTTCAAGTTTGTTAAACACCGTGACTTACCAAGACATTTAGTAGAAAGTGAACACATCTAGCTACCCTACCATAAAAAAACCACATCTAGCTACCCTACCATAAAAAAACCACATCTAGCTACCCTACCATTAAAACCACATCCAGCTACCCTAGCATTAAAAGCACATCTAGCTCCCCTAGCATTAAAAGCACATCTAGCTCCCCTAGCATTAAAAGCACATCTAGCTCCCCTAGCATTAAAAGCACATCTAGCTCCCCTAGCATTAAAAGCACATCTAGCTCCCCTAGCATTAAAACCACATCTAGCTCCCCTAGCATTAAAAGCACATCTAGCTCCCCTAGCATTAAAAGCACATCTAGCTCCCCTAGCATTAAAAGCACATCTAGCTCCCCTAGCATTAAAACATGTCTAGCTACCCTAGCATTAAAACCACATCTAGCTACCCTAGCATTAAAACATGTCTAGCTACCCTAGCATTAAAACCACATCCAGCTCCCCTAGTATTAAAACATGCATGTTACTGTAGCTGTGTTGTGTCTGTAAAGGGTCGTAGCAGATATAACACGGGACCCGAGTCCCTAGTTGGTAGAGTGTGGGGCTTGCACCTCCAGGGTTTGTGGGATCGATTCCCATGGGGGGGCCAGTACAAACAAGTATGTACTCACTAAGTCTTTCTGGATAAGAGCGTCTACTAATCGACTGAAATGTAATAGGAACATTATTTTCCCCTTATCATTTTAAAAGGAAAACTTGTAGTTTAAATGTATGGCAGAATTGTCCATTTATTACAACTCTAGTGTGTGTACCTGCCCCCTAGCCTCATTGTGCTGAAAGAAGTCCTGGCACCTTGTCAGCATGTTGCCCCTGGGACTGAGTGTGAAAGGGGGAAGAGGTGTGGTTCAGAAAACATGTGCTTCTACTGAGGATTGGAGAGGACAGGGTAGGTGAAAGCAACATGCCAGGTCTGGTGCGTTAATACAGTATAATAATGAGTAATGTGGTCCTTCTGTAGCTCAGTTGGTAGAGCATGGCGCTTGTAACGCCAGGGTAGTGGGTTCGATCCCCGGGACCACCCATACGTAGAATGTATGCACACATGACTGTAAGTCGCTTTGGATAAAAGCGTCTGCTAAATGGCATATATTAGTTAATACAGTATAATAATGAGTTAATACAGTATAATAATGAGTTAATACAGTATAATAATGAGTTAATACAGTATAATAATGAGTTAATACAGTATATATATATCAGTAGAGGAGCCTACCAACCAGCTTTGAACAAGGTCCACAGTGCACCCTGGAAACTGGTTGTGGGCGGCATCATTACACCCAATCATCACCCTGCTCCCCAGAGACACATGATGAATGGGCAGCCAATCAGAGAGGATATATATACACACACACAATACGAGGCACGATGTTACTGTCACAAGAGGAACATTTACAAAGGAGAATAAAACTCAACTGCTCTCTGCTGGGGCATAAAGGATAAGCTACTTCCTTTACACTCAGAGAATAAATGAATAGTTTGCATATCCATCACATGGTCTCTGGAAACCTCCAACACTAAAGGGTGAAGACGGAGATTAGGACAAGATGGCTTCCATAGGTGGCTGGAGTCGTAATGGAAACTATGGTGGCTTGTAAGGCCGCCCTGCCTTACTTTTTGTCATTGATACCGTGTGATTACATGGACGTTGTAATTATTGGTTGTCGGTGATTACATTGGAAATACTCAGTAACTAGGCTACGTTGGGTCATAATTTTAATTGTACAGCCCGAATAATGATATTCTAGTCACAAAATAACTGCAGAGAAACTACGTTAAAAAGTTAGGCTAAGATAAAGTGTTGCCTTAGGCCTCCGTTTTTTTTTTTAAGCGTATCCAATGATCCACCTGGACTCATATCCATCACAAATCCTTCCCCCGTCCTGACTGATAGAACTAATGAGAGAAGTCTGTATAACAAGCTCCACGGGAAAACAAAACGACTCAATGCCCCCCCCCTTCTTATATATATATTAAAATCTGAGGGCACACCACACACCTGCCATTAAATCCAAGAACAGTGATCATTAAAAAGCTAATTAAAGCATATTTAATTCACCATGGCGATGGAGGTGTAGGAGGATGATGCCTCTAGGATCTCATTACGGAATGTTGTTTAGATGAGATAAAAAAATATATTTAATTTTATTTCCTGTGATAAATTATTCACCCCACTCAGACGAGGGCTAATCCATCTCCTGGGTGAATTAAGATTACACACCAAGATTAATAAATGGTATCTCACTGAAGCAAAACATGGATATAAACCAACCAGGAACCAGACCTTTGACATTATTTTATTCTGAATCTGGCCAAGATTCTTACTACACTGCTATTCTGTCTATATCCTCATGCTGTTACTGTGAATACCTGTAATATGCATCAATGAGGTATCAGTCACATTTCCACACTGATCGATAACTCACACTAAAGATAATGAGAGCTAAAGTAACACACACACACATACACACACACACACACACACACACGCGCGTGCACACACACACAGAGAGGAGAGTTAAGATCCCATGCAGTAGATGCCTGCTAGGGAGTGGTAAGATAAACAGTGGGGAGAGCAAGTATTTGATACACTGCCGATTTTGCAGGTTTTCCTACTTACAAAGCATGTAGAGGTCTGTTATTGTTATCATAGGTACACTTCAACTGTGAGAGACTGAATCTAAAACCTAAAATCCAGAAAATGACTTTGTATGATTTTTAAGTAATTAATTTGCATTTTATTGCATGACATAAGTATTTGATACATCAGAAAATCAGAACTTAATATTTGGTACAGAAACCTTTGTTTGCAATTACAGAGATCATACCTTTCCTGTCGTTCTTGACCAGGTTTGCACACACTGCAGCAGGGATTTTGGCCCATTCCTCCATACAGACCTTCTCCAGATCCTTTAGGTTTCGGGGCTGTCGCTGGGCAATACGGACTTTCAGCTCCCTCCAAAGAGATGCTTCTTACGGACTTCTTCCATTTTCTAATAATTGCGCCATCCAGTTGTTGCCTTCTCACCAAGCTGCTTGCCTATTGTCCTGTAGCCCATCCCAGCCTTGTGCAGGTCTACAATTTTACCCCTGATGTCCTTACACAGCTCTCTGGTCTTGGCCATTGTGGAGAGGTTGGAGTCTGTTTGATTGAGTGTGTGGACAGATGTCTTTTATACAGGTAACGAGTTCTTACTGGTTGGTACGAGATCAAATACTTATGTCATGCAATAAAATGCAAATTAATTACTTAAAAATCATACAATGTGATTTTCTGGATTTTAATCTTTTTTAGATTCCATTTCTCACAGTTGAAGTGTACCTATGATAAAAAATTACAGACCTCTACATGCTTTCAAAATCGGCAGTGTATCAAATACTTGTTCTCCCCACTGTATATAGTAAGATTATATTGTACATAGTAAAGGTAAGATATATAAACAGGTAACTGTCAAAATAAAGGAAACACCAACATATAGTGCCTTAATAGGTCGTTGGCCCACCACTAGTCAGAACAGCTTCAATGCACCTTGTCATAGATTCTAAGTGTCTGGATCTCTACAGGAGGGATGTGACACCATTTCTTCCAGGACAAATTCCATCATTTGGTGTTTTGTTGATGGTGGTGGAAAACGCAGTCTCAGCTGCTCCAGAATCTCCCATAAGTGTTCAATTGGGTTGAGATCTGGACACACACACACACACACACACACACACACACACACACACACACACACACACACACACACACACACACACACACACACACACACACACACACACACACACACACACACACACACACACACACACACACACACACACACACACACACACACACACACACACACAGCAAGCAGGTAGGCAGCAAGCAGACAGGCTCCTAATGGACTCCATACTGAACAGGCAGGACAGAAGTTCATCATTTCTGACTTATGATTGTAGAGCAGATTAAAAACCTGGCTTTGCATAATAACTGTGATTGATATTATTAGGCTATAGGTTTTACGAACCTCCAGCTCCAGTATTTTACGCCATTTGACAAGTGTCTCGGAGTAATTAGACACTTTACTGCCAGGAAAGCGCTCACTGAATTCAATGCACCGTAAAATTTCTCAGAGGGGTTCTGTTTAAAGCAGAAGGTAGCTTGACGTTTACATAAGCATGTTACATTCAGTTTTCAGGGTGATGTGGATTTCCTTTAAATTCAGTGGTTCCCAAACATTTTATAGTCCCATACCCCTTCAAACATTCAACCTCCAGCTGCGTACCCCCTTTAGCACCAGTGTCAGCGCACTATCAAATGTTGTTTTTTGCCATCGTTGTAAGCCTGCGACACACACTATACAATACAAAATTATCCACCGTCATTGTTGCAACTCCTATTACTAGTCTGTTCAACCTCTCTTTCGTATCGTCTGAGATTCCGGGTGAGGGTGAGACACTCATCCCAAACTGTTACTAACCTATATCCATCCTGCCCTGCCTTTCTAAAGTCTTCAAATGCCAAGTGAACAGATCACTGACCATTTCGAATCCCACCGTACCTTCTCTGCTGTGCAATCTGGTTTCTGAGCCGGTCACGGGTGCACCTCAGCCACACAAGGTCCTAAACAATATCATAACCGCCATTGATAAAAGACAGTACTGTGCAGCAGTCTTCATCGACCTGTCCAAGGCTTTTGACTGTCAATCACCGTATTCTTATCGGCAGACTCAACAGCCTTTGTTTCTCAAATGACTGCCTCGCCTGGTTCACCAACTACTTCTCTGATAGAGTTCAGTGTGTCAAATCGGAGGGCCTGTTGTCCTGACCTCGTGCAGTCTCTATGGGGGTGCCACAGAGTTAAATTCTCGGGCCGACTCTTTTCTCTGTATTTATCAATGATGTCACTCTTGCTGTGGGTGATTCCCTGATCCATCTATACGCAGACGACACCATTCTGTATACATCTGGCCCTTCTTTGGACACTGTGTTAACAAACCTCCAGACGAGCTTCAACGCCATACAACTCTCCTTCCATGGCTTCCAACTGCTCTTAAATGCTAGTAAAACGAAATGCATGCTCTTCAACCGATTGATGCACCCTCCCACCCGCCCGACTAGCATCACTACTCTGGACAATTACATTTACATTTAAGTCATTTAGCAGACGCTCTTATCCAGAGCGACTTACAAATTGGTGCATTCACCTTATGACATCCAGTGGAACAGTCACTTTACAATAGTGCATCTAAATCTTAAAGGGGGGGGGGGGATGAGAGGGATTACTTATCCTATCCTAGGTATTCCTTAAAGAGGTGGGGTTTCAGGTGTCTCCGGAAGGTGGTGATTGACTCCACTGTCCTGGCGTCGTGAGGGAGTTTGTTCCACCATTGGGGGGGCCAGAGCAGCGAACAGTTTTGACTGGGCTGAGCGGGAGCTGTACTTCCTCAGTGGTAGGGAGGCGAGCAGGCCAGAGGTGGATGAACGCAGTGCCCTTGTTTGGGTGTAGGGCCTGATCAGAGCCTGGAGTTACTGAGGTGCCGTTCCCCTCACAGCACCATGGTCTTGTAGCGGATGCGAGCTTCAACTGGAAGCCAGTGGAGAGAACGGAGGAGCGGGGTGACGTGAGAGAACTTGGGAAGGTTGAACACCAGACGGGCTGCGGCGTTCTGGATGAGTTGAAGGGGTTTAATGGCACAGGCAGGGAGCCCAGCCAACAGCGAGTTGCAGTAATCCAGACGGGAGATGACAAGTGCCTGGATTAGGACCTGCGCCGCTTCCTGTGTGAGGCAGGGTCCTACTCTGCGGATGTTGTAGAGCATGAACCTACAGGAACGGGCCACCGCCTTGATGTTGGTTGAGAACGACAGGGTGTTGTCCAGGATCACGCCAAGGTTCTTAGTGCTCTGGGAGGAGGACACAATGGAGTTGTCAACCGTGATGGCGAGATCATGGAACGGGCAGTCCTTCCCCGGGAGGAAGAGCAGCTCCGTCTTGCCGAGGTTCAGCTTGAGGTGGTGATCCGTCATCCACACTGATATGTCTGCCAGACATGCAGAGATGCGATTCGCCACCTGGTCATCAGAAGGGGGAAAGGAGAAGATTAATTGTGTGTCGTCTGCATAGCAATGATAGGAGAGACCATGTGAGGTTATGACAGAGCCAAGTGACTTGGTGTATAGCGAGAATAGGAGAGGGCCTAGAACAGAGCCCTGGGGGACACCAGTGTTGAGAGCGCGTGGTGAGGAGACAGATTCTCGCCACGCCACCTGGTAGGAGCGACCTGTCAGGTAGGACGCAATCCAAGCGTGGGCCGCGCTGGAGATGACCAACTCAGAGAGGTGTCACGAACCGGCTCAAAGCCCGTAACAAAGGGAGACAACGTGGAGATAAGGAGTAGCAAAATATGTATTTATTAACTAAAGCAACTAAGTATAATATACAATGGTGTGTGTAATCAGTAATCAGTAATCAGTAGTGTAAGTGAGTGTTTTGCATGCATGAATGTGATAATGCAGGGTGATGAAAGGTGCCAAAGCAAACAAACAAAAGGCCACCAAGAACCACAACACAATCTACAACGGGTGTCTGCATGGAGAGAGTCTCCTCCATGAATGTGGAAGAGGTCTATTTATCCTGGGAGACACCTGGCCCAGGTGTTTCCCATGTAGCTGACGACCCTCTCAACTCCGCCCACCGGCATCCTAATAATGAAACAAGAACAAAGACAGAATACGGCAGACAGAGTGGGAGGGTCGTCACATTCCCCCCCATAAAACCGGGGACCAACAAGGACCCCGGAACAACATACCAGCCTCCCGCGTCCCAAATTGACACAGGCCTCTGCGTCCCAAATTGACACAGGCCTCTGCGTCCCAAATTGACACAGGCCCCTGCGTCCCAAATTGACACAGGCCCCTGCGTCCCAAATTGACACAGGCCTCTGCGTCCCAAATTGACACAGGCCTCTGCGTCCCAAATTGACACAGGCCTCTGCGTCCCAAATTGACACAGGCCTCTGCGTCCCAAATTGACACAGGCCTCTGTGTCCCAAATTGATGAGGGTTTACGTGTTCACACTTACAATTTGCCCCAGCCAACCTCCTCCCCAGACCTCAGCAACCTTCGCACAGGAAGCAACATTTAAGAGGAAAGAAAACAAGACCAGGAGGGAGCAGACAGGACAGAGAGAACATGACAATACGAAACAATGGTCAGTCACGTAAACATTAGGAACAGGGCGCACGAGAGAGCGCATCAGCAATCACGTTTTCAGTCCCCCGGATGTGCCTCACATCGAGATGGAATGATTGTAAAAATAAACACCATCGCATTATCCTCTGGTTTGGACACATCATGGACCTCAAAAAGTGAGGGGGTTATGGTCGGTGTAGACCACAATAGGTACTACCCCGACCCGACATACACTTCGAAGTGTTGTAGCGCCCAAATGAGTGCTAGCGCTTCCTTTTCAATAACCGAATAGTTCAACTGATAATCGTTAAACTTTTTAGAAAAGAAACTAACAGGCCTCTCAATCCCAGACACATCTGCTTGCAGCAAAACTGCACCTGCCCCCACATGACTAGCATCCACCTGCAAGGTAAATGACAAATCCATGCGAGGAGCAGCCAGCACTGGAGTTGAGGTAAGCAACCTCTTTGAATCTTCAAAAGCGTGTTGACAACGAGTAGACCAAACGTAAACAGCCTTAGCTTTCAGCATATCTGTCAAGGGAGCGACCACAGTAGAGAAGTTATTACAAAAACTACGGTAATAACCAATCATGCCCAAGAAACGCATCAGTTCCTTTTTAGTAGTTGGTGGTGGAAAAGCATCAATAGCCACCACTGTAGCCCGAACAGGACGCACTTCACCCTGCCCAACCACTTTTCCAAGGTATGTAACGGTCGCCTGAACAAACTCACATTTTGCCAGATTGATTGTGAGGCGACCCGCAGCCAGACGTTCGAACAAGGCTTGAATACGGGACAGATGTTCTTCCCAAGTATCTGCATAGATCACTACATCGTCCAAATAAACAGCGCACCCGGTCAGACCGGCGACAACCCTGTTCATAAGTCGCTGAAAAGTGGCAGGTGCATTGCGCAGACCGAAACTCATAACTGAATACGAGTACAGACCAAAGGGTGTAATAAAGGCAGAGATTTCACGTGCCCTACTCGTCAGTGGCACCTGCCAATAGCCTTTTAACAGGTCAAATTTGCTCACAAACTTAGCTGCACCGACTTGATCAACACAGTCCTCCATCCGAGGAAGAGGAAATTAATCTGGCTTTGTGACACTGTTTACCTTACGGTAGTCCGTACAAAACGGTTTGTTCCATCCGGTTTACTGACCAAGATACAGGGAGAAGCCCAACTGGAGAAAGAAGGCTCTGCTATCTTACTCTCCAGCATGTACTTGACCTCAGCATCCAGACAACGTAGTTTCTCTGAAGAAACTCTATAGAACCGCTGACGAATGGGGTCAGCACCTCCAATGTCAATATCATGTTCTATTAAGTTTGTACGTGTAGGTGTATCAGAAAATAAACCTGGAAATCTCTGAATCAGACCAACCATCTCTTTCCGCTCATCAACAGGTAGGTGAGTGAGAAGACTGTCTAAAATATCCAGTGTTTCTGAATTTTTCAATCTACCCTGCAATATACAATCGTCAGGACCAGGAACATCTTCCTCCTCATGCACAGGTCTAGCACGACAAGAACCCAAGGAAACAACGGTATCAGCCAAAAGAACAGGTTTACCGTCCTCTGTAGAATCCCACTGTTCAGTCTCAGAGGAACGTGCATAATAGGGTTTTAACAGATTTACATGGCACAGCTGGTGTGCTTTCCTCCGTTCTGGAGTGGCAACTAGATAATTTTGCTCAGTGTACTGGCGCACCACTGTATATGGACCTTGAAATTTGGCTTGAAAAGGAGAACCAACAATTGGCAGCAGAGCAAGAACCTGGTCACCTGGACTAAAGTGACGAGGCTCAGTTCGGCGATCAAATATGCCCTTCATCCTCTCCTGTGAAGATGATAACTTCTCTTTAGCCATTTCACCAGCGGCATACAGCCGTCGCCGGAAATCACACACATACGAACACAGGGACTGAGGAGGCTCGGGAGACTTCCAGTCATCCTGGAGAACAGATAAAAGTCCACGCACCCTATGTCCAACATATTCCAAAAAACAACATATTCCAAAAAATGAAACACGTCGCTAAACCTATCAGGGGAAAAAGGCTATAGCTCCGGGTAGCAAGTTCCACTACCCTACCCAAATCTCCCACCGAGGTACACAGCAGATTACTCACTTCAGACTGACGTCCCAACAGAAAGTAGAACAAGAGTTCAGGCTAGGCAGGGCCTGGAAACTAACCATTATACTCTCTCCAACATAGCACACAAACCAAACAACAAAGGCAACCAATACTGGGCCGATCACACTCAAACACCATATTCAAACCAAACACGTACCTCCACGGTCTCCCAAACCAATAGTTCAAAGATCCCGGATGAGCCCCCACTTGTCACGAACCGGCTCAAAGCCCGTAACAAAGGGAGACAACGTGGAGATAAGGAGTAGCAAAATATGTATTTATTAACTAAAGTAACTAAGTATAATATACAATGGTGTGTGTAATCAGTAATCAGTAATCAGTAGTGTAAGTGAGTGTTTTGCATGCATGAATGTGATAATGCAGGGTGATGAAAGGTGCCAAAGCAAACAAACAAAAGGCCACCAAGAACCACAACACAATCTACAACGGGTGTCTGCATGGAGAGAGTCTCCTCCATGAATGTGGAAGAGGTCTATTTATCCTGGGAGACACCTGGCCCAGGTGTTTCCCATGTAGCTGACGACCCTCTCAACTCCGCCCACCGGCATCCTAATAAGGAAACAAGAACAAAGACAGAATACGGCAGACAGAGTGGGAGGGTCGTCACAGAGGGTGGAGAGGAGGATCTGATGGTTCACAGTATCGAAGGCAGCCGATAGATCTAGAAGGATGAGAGCAGAGGAGAGAGAGTTAGCTTTAGCAGTGCGGAGCGCCTCCGTGATACAGAGGAGAGCAGTCTCAGTTGAATGACTAGTCTTGAAACCTGGCTGATTTGGATCAAGAAGGTCATTCAGAGAGAGATAGCGGGAGAGCTGGCCAAGGACGGCACGTTCAAGAGTTTTGGAGAGAAAAGAAAGAAGGGATACTGGTCTGTAATTGTTGACATCGGAGGGATCGAGTGTAGGTTTTTTCAGAAGGGGTGCAACTCTCGCTCTCTTGAAGACGGAAGGGACGTAGCCAGCGGTCAGGGATGAGTTGATGAGCGAGGTGAGGTAAGGGAGAAGGTCTGGAGAAGAGAGGAGGGGATAGGGTCAAGCGGGCAGGTTGTTCTGACTTAAAATATGTGGACAACTATAAATACCTAGGTGTCTGGCTAGAGTGTAAACTTTCCTTCCAGACTCACATTAATCATCTCCAATCCAAAGTTAAATCTAGAATTGGCTTCCTATTTTGCAGCAAAGCCTCCTTCACTCATGCTGCCAAACATATCCTCGTAAAACGGACTATTCTACCGATCCTTGACTTCGGCGATGTCATTTACAAAATAGCCTCCAACACTACTCAGAACACTGGACGCAGTCTATCACACTGCCAACCGTTTTGTCACCAAAGCCCCATATACTACCCACCACTGCGACCTGTATGCTCTCATTGGCTGGTCCTCACTACATATTCGTCGCCAAACCCACTGGCTCCAGGTCATCTATAAGCCTTTGCTAGGTAAAGCCCCGCCTTATTTTAGCTCCAGCAGGTATATTTCACTGGTTATCCCCAAAGCCAACACCTCTTTGGCCGCCTTTCCTTCCAGTTCTCTGCTGCCAATGACTGGAACGAATTGCAAAAGTCATTGAAGTTGGATCTCCCTCACTAACTTTAAGCGTCAACTGTCAGAGCAGCTTACCGATCGCTGCAGCTGTACACATGAGAAGGGTGTGCTTGAAAGGATGCACATAACTCTGCAATGCAGGCGCTGAGGCCCAGCAGTAGCAATGTTGGGTTGTATTGGCGAGTCTTAAATAATTTTCCACACACAGTCTGTGCCTGCATTTCATTTTCATGCTAGTGAGGGCCGAGAATCCACTCTCACATTGGTACGTGGTTGCAAAGGGCATCAGTGTCTTAACAGCGCGATATGCCAAGGCAAGTAACTCTAGCGCAGCCCTATCCAGAAATCTGGCAGTGGCTTCCGAGTAATTTGAATTTTCACAGAACCGCTTGTTGCAATTTCGATGAGGCTCTCTTGTTCAGATATTGGTAAGTGGACTGGAGGCAGGGCATGAAAGGGATGACGAATCCAGTTTGTGTTGTCCGTTTGGAGAAAGTACCTGTGTAAATTGCACACCCAGCTCACTCAGGTGCTTTACTATATCACATTTGACATTGTCCGTAAGATAGAGTTCATTTGCACACAAAAATCACACAAATGATGGAAAGACCTGTGTGTTGTCCTTGTTAATGCAGACAGAAAAGAGCTCCAACTTCTTAATCATAGCCTCAATTTTGTCCCGCACGTTGAATATAGTTGCGGAGAGTCCCTGTAATACTAGATGCAGATCATTCAGGCGAGAAAAATCATCACCCAGAATGGCCAATCGTGTGAGGAACTCGTCATCATCAAGTGGTCAGACAAGTGAAAATGATGGTCAGTAAAGAAAACTTCAAGCTTGTCTCGCAATTCAAAAAAATGTCAACACTTTGCCCCTTGATAACCAGCGCACTTCTGTGTGTTGTAAAAGCATTTCAATGGTCGCTGCCCATATCATTGTATAGTGCAGAAAATAAACTGGAGTTCAGTGGCCTTGTCTTTAACAAAGTTAACCATTTTCACTGTAGTGTCCAAAACGTCTTTCAAGCTGTCAGGCAGTCAGGCATTCCCTTGGCAGCAAGAGCCTCTCGGTGGATGCTGCAGTGTACCCAAGTGGCGTCGGGAGCAACTGCTTACATGCACTCCACTATGCCTCCCTGTCATGGCTTTTGGCCATCAGTACAGATACCAACACATCTGGACCACCAAAGTCCATTTGATGTCACAAAGCTGTCCAGTACTTAAAAAAATATCCTCTCCTGTTGTCCTGGTTTCCAGTGCTTTGCAGAAGAGGATGTCTTCCTCAATTGACCCCCCATAATTGTAACGGACATATACCAGGAGCTGTGCCAGGCCACCATGTCTGTTGACTCATCCAGCTGTAACGCAGAGAATTCACTGGCTTGCATGAGAAGCAGTAATTATCTCCTGCCATGTCACTGATGCGTTGTGAAACAGTGTTGTTTGATGAAGGCCCCCAGCATTGTCACAGCCATATCCACAGCAGCAGGAAGAATTAAGTCCTCCACTATAGTATGGGACTTGCCTGTCCTAGTCACTCGGTAGCTCACCATATAAGACTCTTCTAGACCCTTCTTATTAATCGTATCTGTTGCTTATATACATTTCTTACTACTCAAAAGTCGTCTTTATTCTCATTTATTCCCGTGGTTTATTCTTTAAAGTGTCCTGTTTAATTTCTAAATGTCTGAGCAAGAGTGAAGGTTTCCTGTGAGAGAGTAACGGTTAATGTGATTGGATGTTCATTATTTGACTCGCTGAACACTAGATGGTTTAATTTAAATATTATTTTTGGCAGTGAAACAAGGCTACTCGGGCAAGAAAAAAACCTCACCCGAATGTATAGCCCCGTTGGAAAATATATACTGTTTGAAAATGTGAAGAATAAAAAAAATGGGAATCAAATTTTTATTTGGCGTACCCCAACGCCATTGCACGTACCCCAGTTTAGGAGATACCTGCTTTAATTGAACTTGAGCTCTCTGCCATGGATGCTGTATACATCTGTCTCTAGGGAGGGAGGGAGAGGGGAGGGAGGGAGGGAGGGAGGGAGGGAGGGAGGGGAGGGAGGGAGGGAGGGAGGGAGGGAGGGAGGGAGGGAGGGAGGGAGGGAATTGATATGTGAGAGCGAGTGTGCATGTGTGTAAGTACACGTGTGCAAGTTAGTTGTAAATCCTCATTGTTATAAAAGGGAGGGGCTGTTGCAGCACTCTCCTCCCTCCCTCCCTCCCTCCCTCCCTTCCTCCCTCCCTCCCTAGCAGTCGTGTCCCTGGAGAAGGTGAACTGGGGGCTGCACAGGGTCAAACTGCCGAACTCAGGGCCTTCAGGCTCACAGGGATGGAAGCATGGCTGTGTCAATGAGGCAAGAGGGAAGCAGGCAGGGCCACACTGGAGTGGATGAACCCATAGTTATAATGGTCATCACTGACCAAGCTGAAAACAAATACACATTAGGACTTGTAATGCAGTATTACACTGGCCAATAGTTACAGTATTACACTGGCCAATAGTTACAGTATTACACTGGCCAATAGTTACAGTATCACACTGGCCAATAGTTACAGTATTACACTGGCCAATAGTTACAGTATCACACTGGCCAATAGTTACAGTATTACACTGGCCAATAGTTACAGTATCACACTGGCCAATAGTTACAGTATCACACTGGCCAATAGTTACAGTATCACACTGGCCAATAGTTACAGTATCACACTGGCCAATAGTTACAGTATCACACTGGCCAATAGTTACAGTATCACACTGGCCAATAGTTACAGTATTACACTGGCCAATAGTTACAGTATCACACTGGCCAATAGTTACAGTATCACACTGGCCAATAGTTACAGTACCACACTGGCCAATAGTTACAGTATCACACTGGCCAATAGTTACAGTATCACACTGGCCAATAGTTACAGTATCACACTGGCCAATAGTTACAGTATCACACTGGCCAATAGTTACAGTATCACACTGGCCAATAGTTACAGTATTACACTGGCCAATAGTTACAGAATCACACTGGCCAATAGTTACAGTACTACACTGGCCAATAGTTACAGTATTACACTGGCCAATAGTTACAGTACCACACTGGCCAATAGTTACAGTATTACACTGGCCAATAGTTACAGTATTACACTGGCCAATAGTTACAGTATTACACTGGCCAATAGTTACAGTATTACACTGGCCAATAGTTACAGTATTACACTGGCCAATAGTTACAGTATTACACTGGCCAATAGTTACAGTACTACACTGGCCAATAGTTACAGTATTACACTGGCCAATAGTTACAGTACCACACTGGCCAATAGTTACAGTATCACACTGGCCAATAGTTACAGTACTACACTGGCCAATAGTTACAGTATTACACTGGCCAATAGTTACAGTATTACACTGGCCAATAGTTACAGTATTACACTGGCCAATAGTTACAGTATCACACTGGCCAATAGTTACAGTATTACACTGGCCAATAGTTACAGTATTACACTGGCCAATAGTTACAGTACCACACTGGCCAATAGTTACAGTATCACACTGGCCAATAGTTACAGTATCACACTGGCCAATAGTTACAGTATCACACTGGCCAATAGTTACAGTATCACACTGGCCAATAGTTACAGTATCACACTGGCCAATAGTTACAGTATCACACTGGCCAATAGTTACAGTACCACACTGGCCAATAGTTACAGTATCACACTGGCCAATAGTTACAGTATCACACTGGCCAATAGTTACAGTATCACACTGGCCAATAGTTAGAGTATTACACTGGCCAATAGTTAGAGTATTACACTGGCCAATAGTTAGAGTATTACACTGGCCAATAGAGTATTACACTGGCCAATAGTTACAGTATTACACTGGCCAATAGTTACAGTACCACACTGGCCAATAGTTACAGTACCACACTGGCCAATAGTTACAGTACCACACTGGCCAATAGTTACAGTACCACACTGGCCAATAGTTACAGTACCACACTGGCCAATAGTTACAGTACCACACTGGCCAATAGTTACAGTACCACACTGGCCAATAGTTACAGTACTACACTGGCCAATAGTTACAGTACTACACTGGCCAATAGTTACAGTATCACACTGGCCAATAGTTACAGTATCACACTGGCCAATACTTACAGTATCACACTGGCCAATAGTTACAGTATCACACTGGCCAATAGTTACAGTATCACACTGGCCAATAGTTACAGTATTACACTGGCCAATAGTTACAGTATCACACTGGCCAATAGTTACAGTATCACACTGGCCAATAGTTACAGTATCACACTGGCCAATAGTTAGAGTATTACACTGGCCAATAGTTAGAGTATTACACTGGCCAATAGTTAGAGTATTACACTGGCCAATAGTTACAGTATTACACTGGCCAATAGTTACAGTATTACACTGGCCAATAGATTGTATCAACATAGAACAGTATGGATAGGTCTGATCCGGTCTGTCCCAAGAATGGCCAGTGACAGGTGCCGTGCACAGCTTCCGAGAATCACATTCACATCTCTTCTAGTACACATCCATTCACATCTCTTCTAGTACACATCCATTCACATCTCTTCTAGTACACATCCATTCACATCTCTTCTAGTACACATCTCTTCTAATACTCCTCAATTCACATCTCTTCTAATACCCCTCCATTCACATCTCTTCTAGTACATATCTCTTCTATTACTCCTCCATTCACATCTCTTCTAATACTCCTCCATTCACATCTCTTCTAGTACACATCTCTTCACATCTCTTCTAGTACTCCTCCATTCACATCTCTTCGAATACACATCTCTTCTAATACTCCCCCATTCACATCTCTTCTAATACTCCTCCATTCACATCTCTTCTAATACACATCTCTTCTAATACTCCTCCATTCACATCTCTTCTAGTACACATCTCTTCTAATACTCCTCCATTCACATCTCTTCTAATACTCCTCCATTCACATCTCTTCTAGTACACATCTCTTCTAATACTCCTCCATTCACATCTCTTCTAATACTCCTCCATTCACATCTCTTCTAGTACACATCTCTTCTAATTCTCCTCCATTCACATCTCTTCTAATACTCCTCCATTCACATCTCTTCTAGTACACATCTCTTCTAATACTCCTCCATTCACATCTCTTCTAATACTCCTCCATTCACATCTCTTCTAGTACACATCTCTTCACATCTCTTCTAGTACTCCTCCATTCACATCTCTTCTAATACTCCTCCCTCTTCAAATCTCTCTCCCTTAAAAACACATTCATTCACAGGGACTCCTTCGTAACATCAATCATTTCACCCCACAGGGAAGGATATGTAATTTAGCGGCAATTCATTTGTTTACAGAGCTAATTAAATCACAGACTCACACGGTAAACAAACTATCAAAGCTGTTAGGGAAGAGGGGAGATGGTGACGGGGTGGAGGATGACGACAACTGAACATACCAAAACTATTTTTTTGTAGTTGGATGGAAATGATCTGCCTTACTATTATTCGACCATGCTGGTCATTTATGAACATTTGAACATCTTGGCCATGTTCTGTTATAATCTCCACCCGGCACAGCCAGAAGAGGACTGGCCACCCCACATAGCCTGGTTCCTCTCTAGGTTTCTTCCTAGGTTTTGGCCTTTCTAGGGAGTTTTTCCTAGCCACCGTGCTTCTACACCTGCATTGCTTGCTGTTTGGAGTTTTAGGCTGGGTTTCTGTACAGCACTTTGAGATATCAGCTGATGTACGAAGGGCTATATAAATAAATGTGATTTGATTTGATTTGATTACGTATAAATTATGTTGAATATAATAATAACCTACACTTATCAATCAGACTCCATTATTATGTGAATAAATGCAGCCGCCCCTGTGCTTCTCTAGAGGATGTAGTCAAGGCCGTACATCACCTCTCACTATGACGAGAATCAACGTGTCTAACTTGCACCTTATGTAGTTATTAACTTCTTCGAGATAGAGGGCGCTCTTTTAATTTTTGGATAAAAAACGTTCCCGTTTTAAACAAGATATTCTGTCACAAAAAGATGCTCAAGTATGCATGTAATTGACAGCTTTGGAAAGAAAAAACTCTGACGTTTCCAAAACTGCAAAGATATTATCTGTGAGTGCCCCAGAACTAATGCTACAGTCGAAACCAAGATGACGTTTCATACAGGAAATGCCCCATATTCTGAAGGCGCTGTGTTCCAATGTCTCCTTATATGGCTGTGAATGCACCAGGAATGAGCCTGCCCTTTGTGTCGTTTCTCCAAGGTGTCTGCAACATTGTGACGTATTTGTAGGCATATCATTGGAAGATTGACCATAAGAGACTACATTTACCAGGTGTCCGCCCGGTGTCCTGTGTCGAAATTATTGCGTAATCTTTAGGTCCATGCGCCGTTCCATTTCTTCAGATGAGAAAGTCAGCTGCCACGATGGATTTATCGTCGATAGATATGTGAAAAACACCTTGAGGATTGATTCTAAACATTGGTTTGTCATGTTTCTGTCAATATTATGGAGTTAATTTGGAAAAAAGTTCGCATTTTAATGACTTAATTTTAGTTTTTTTTCTTACCCAAACGTGATGAAGAAAACGGAGAGATTTGTCAACACAAATAATCTTTGTAAAAACTGAACATTTGCTATCTAACTGAGAGTCTCCTCATTGAAAACATCTGAAGTTCTTCAAAGGTAAATTATTTTATTTGAATGCTTTTCTGGTTTTTGTGAAAATGTTGCTTGCTGAATGTCAGGCATAATCCTATGCTAGGCTATCAATACTGTTACACAAATGCTTTTTTTGCTATGGTTGAGAAGCATATTTTTGAAAATCTGAGATGACAGTGTTGTTAACAAAAGGCTAAGCTTGAGAGCAAATAGATTTATTTCATTTCATTTGCGATTTTCATGAATAGTTAACGTTGCGTTATGCTAAAGAGCTTGCGGATAGATTTACACAATCCTGGATACAGGTTTTTTTCGTAGCTAAACGTGACGCAGAAAACGGAGCGATTTGTCCGAAACAAATAATCTTTCAGGAAATACTGAACATTTGATATCTAACTGAGAATCTCCTCATTGAAAACATCCGAAGTTCTTCAAAGGTAAATTATTTTATTTGAATGCTTTTCTGGTTTTTGTGAAAATGTTGCCTGCTGAATGCTAATGCTAAATGCTATGCTAAATGCTATGCTAGCTATCAATACTGTTACACAAATGCTTGTTTTGCTATGGTTGAGAAGCATATTTAGAAAATCTGAGATGACAGTGTTGTTAACAAAAATCTAAGCTTGAGAGCTAGCATATTGATTTCATTTCATTTGCGATTTTCATGAATGGTTAACGTTGCGTTATGGTAATGAGCTTGAGGCTGTATTCACGATCCCGGATCCGGGATGGCTCGTCGCAACAGGTTAAGAGACTACAGTGGGGCAAAAAAGTATTTAGTCAGCCACCAATTGTGCAAGTTCTCCCACTTAAAAAGATGAGAGAGGCCTGTAATTTTCATCATAGGTACACTTCAACTATGACAGACAAAATGAGGGGAAAAAATCCAGAAAAATCACAAAATAGGATTTTTAATGAATTCATTTGAAAATTATGGTGGAAAATAAGTATTTGGTCACCTACAAACAAGCAAGATCTCTGGCTCTCACCGACCTGTAACTTCTTCTTTAAGAGGCTCCTCTGTCCTCCACTCGTTACCTGTATTAATGGCAGCTTTTTGAACTTGTTATCGGTATAAAAGACACCTGTCCACAACCTCAAACAGTCACACTCCAAACTCCACGATGGCCAAGACCAAAGAGCTGTCAAAGGACACCAGAAACAAAATTGTAGACCTGCACCAGGCTGGGAAGAGTGAATCTGCAATAGGTAAGCAGCTTGGTTTGAAGAAATCAACTGTGGGAGCAATTATTAGGAAATGGAAGACATACAAGACCACTGATAATCTCCCTCGATCTGGGGCTCCACGCAAGATCTCACCCCGTGGGGTCAAAATGATCACAAGAACAGGGAGCAAAAATCCCAGAACCACACGGGGGGACCTAGTGAATCACCTGCAGAGAACTGGGACCAAAGTAACAAAGCCTACCATCAGTAACACACTACGCCGCTAGGGACTCAAATCCTGCAGTGCCAGACGTGTCCCCCTGCTTAAACCAGTACATGTCCAGGCCCGTCTGAAGTTTGCTAGAGAGCATTAGGATGATCCAGAAGAAGATTGGGAGAATGTCATATGGTCAGATGAAACCAAAATAGAACTTTTTGGTAAAAACTTAATTTGTTGTGTTTGGAGGACAAAGAATGCTGAGTTGCATCCAAAGAACACCATACCTACTGTGAAGCTTGGGGGTGGAAACATCATGCTTTGGGGCTGTTTTTCTGCAAAGCGACCAGGATGACTGATCCGTGTAAAGGAAAGAATGAATGGGGCCATGTATAGTGAGATTTTGAGTGAAAACCTCCTTCCATCAGCAAGAGTATTGAAGATGAAACGTGGCTGGGTCTTTCAGCATGACAATGATCCCAAACACACCGCCTGGGCAACGAAGGAGTGGCTTCGTAAGAAGCATTTCAAGGTCCTGGAGTGGCCTAGCCAGTCTCCAGATCTCAACCCCGTAGAAAATCTTTGGAGGGAGTTGAAAGTCCGTGTTGCTCAGCAACAGCCCCAAAACATCACTGCTGTAGAGATCTGCATGGAGGAATGGGTAAAAATACCAGCAACAGTGTGTGAAAACCTTGTGAAGAATTACAGAAAACGTTTGACCTCTGTCATTGCCAACAAAGGGTATATAACAACGTATTGAGATAAACTTGTTATTGACCAAATACTCATTTTCCACCATAATATGCAAATTAATTAATTTAAAAATCCTACAATGTGATTTTCTGGATTTTTTTTCTCATTTTGTCTGTCATAGTTGAAGTGTTCCTATGATGAAAATTACAGGCCTCTCATTTTTTTAAGTGGGAGATCTTGCACATTTGGATGCTGACTAAATACTTTTTTGCCCCACTGTATATACAAACTGATCCTGGCAATCAATGTTATAGAATTCAATTGTTGAGGTTAGCAGATCAGAGATGTCACAGTGGAACCCAATAATTGGCTGTGTGTATAGTATATAAAAAAGCTATCAATAGACCTACTAAATTATAAACTTATAGTCAGATAATTATTCTGTAGAAAGAGGAATGCATTTACTCAATTCAACTAATATAATTTATGGTCACGAAATAATTAACACAAACAATTGCAGTTTACGAAATACATTAGAGACTAGTCAGTGTTCATGACAATCCCCAATAGGCTAAGACTTAACATAGTTACATGTGTCTTCAGTTCAGAATACTTGCTAACAAGTTCTGAAAGTATGAACACATTTTGGTCCTTTTAACCAAAATCTCAAGCAGAAACTCACCCCTAACCTGAATTATCATTTCTTTGCTAGTTAAAACTAAAGACATGAAAACACATCCAGACTGTAATCTAATCAACTGAATTTAAATGATAGCAGCGCACCCGTGTCGCTCCTTTTTGAACTACTCACCGTCCGATGAACAAAATAACAGTTTCCCCGTAACAGCGCCTGCAAGTCGCCAGCGTATCGAGTCCTACAGCTGGGTCTCAGCGCCTGCAAGTCGACAGCCTATCGAGTCCTACAGCTGGGCCTCAGCGCCTGCAAGTCACTAGTCGGGAATATAACCTTCTCTCATTCTTCCACTACACGCTTCTCTTTATGACGGGATGGTGTTTGGGAAGCCACGGACCTTGCTCACTTTTTTCCTCATTCTGATGTTTTGCCTAAATGGATCTGTCACAAGAGTAGGTCTTCGGCTATATATACAAATTGAGGAATAAAACAAACATTTGAAAAACACAAAACACTGTTCTTTCTGGTTTGAATGCTTCCCCTTGAAGCTTGAGCTCCCTTGACACAAAACTGTCAGCTGAGAATGAACAGAAGAAAGAAAAACTGGAGAGAGAAAACAAGAAAGGAGGAGTGGAGAACAGCCGCCAGGAAACCTATTTCTGCTATTATACAAGGTAAGACTGCAACTTAAAAGATCAGTATTTTATGAGAGTAACGAAGAACCCAATATCAAAAAAGGTGGGAAAAAGCAGCAAAACTATACAGTTATCAAAGTCAGTTTTGTGACCCCTCGAGGGTATGCATCGGTATATAAACACACAAAAACCTCGTTGACAGGCACCTCATCTAACCCCATGATGCTGTGATGAATTGCAGGGCTGTGCCTGCCCAAAATCTCAAAATGGATGTTTGAAAGACAACTTTATTCATATATTTATCTTTGTAATATACATGTCCGATTGACCCCCCCCGATTGACCCCCAACACAGGCCATTTGTCAACGGTGTACTGTTACTGTAGCATTGCTAAGTTTCCCAGCTGGATATGAGAAGTGGGGGAGATAGTGAATGAATTCCTTTTCTCAGTGGGGATTCAGCTCCTGTACTATACGGTAGGGATTCAGCTACTGTACTATACGGTAGGGATTCAGCTACTGTATTATATGGTGGGGATTCAGCTACTGTACTATACGGTAGGGATTCAGCTACTGTACTATACGGTAGGGATTCAGCTACTGTACTATTCCTTAGGAATTCAGCTACTGTACTATACGGTAGGGATTCAGCTACTGTACTATACTATACGGTGGGGATTCAGCTACTGTACTATACTATACGGTAGGGATTCAGCTCCTGTACTATACGGTAGGGATTCAGCTACTGTACTATACGGTAGGGATTCAGCTCCTGTACTATACGGTGGGGATTCAGCTCCTGTACTATACGGTAGGGATTCAGCTCCTGTACTATACGGTAGGGATTCAGCTCCTGTACTATACGGTAGGGATTCAGCTCCTGTACTATACGGTGGGGATTCAGCTCCTGTACTATACGGTAGGGATTCAGCTCCTGTACTATACGGTAGGGATTCAGCTCCTGTACTATACGGTAGGGATTCAGCTCCTGTACTATACGGTGGGGATTCAGCTACTGTACTATACGGTAGGGATTCAGCTCCTGTACTATACGGTAGGGATTCAGCTCCTGTACTATACGGTAGGGATTCAGCTCCTGTACTATACGGTAGGGATTCAGCTCCTGTACTATACGGTAGGGATTCAGCTACTGTACTATACGGTAGGGATTCAGCTCCTGTACTATACGGTAGGGATTCACATTCCAAATAGAAAAAGGTTACCGACCGCTAGCGTAGCATATTACCGGCAACTTCAGGAGCGTAAGAATGGAAAATCTGTCAGACAGCATGAGAGGGGCAAACAAATAGGTAACGAAGGCAGACTTCATCACACACCACTTTGATCAGAGCTGGAGGCAGTATGCATTTTGAAAACATATACTTCAATTGTTTGAAATCTGATTGTTTTACTACATATGAGGCGTGTCTTACCTTGCTTCAAAGTAGCCTAGCCAAAATCAGACCTTATCTAATATAATAATAATAATAATATAATAATATATGCCATTTAGCAGACGCTTTTATCCAAAGCGACTTACAGTCATGTGTGCATACATTCTACGTATGGGTGGTCCCGGGAATCGAACCCACTACCCTGGCGTTACAAGCGCCATGCTCTACCAACTGAGCTACAGAAGGACCACCATTATCTGTGCAGGCAATTATTCTACATCAGCATTCTTTCATTGTTCAGTATCCAAAAGCACAATATATAGTGAAACTAGCAACCCATGCTCGTTGTTGCATATTAGTCCTCCCCTCCTTTCTAAATATCAAACAGATGTTCATCTTGGTCACATGAAACCGCTAACATGTGTGTTGTGCTTCTGACAATGGGTGTTTTCCCGCTAATTTCATTACGGAAGTAACATTCACTCAGTCTGCTGCCTTGTCTGCCTTGCTATTCTTATAATGTGAAGAAATAAGTTTTAAATCAACATTTTGAGCTAAAAAAAAAGATGTAGCCTAGCCTTACTGGTTGTATGAATTTTGGATCTATCGTCCCACAACTGTCCCAGAGTCTGTTAGGAATATACCATTTATTTTCCTCGAAAAGCTGACCAATTTATTTTTTATTTTACCTTTATTTAACTAGTCTGCAAGTCAGTTAAGAAGAAAGTCTTATTTTCAATGACGGCCTGGGAACAGTGGGTTAACTGGTCTAGGAACAGTGGGTTGACTGGTCTAGGAACAGTGGGTTGACTGGTCTAGGAACAGAGGGTTGACTGGTCTAGGAACAGTGGGTTAACTGGTCTAGGAACAGTGGGTTAACTGGTCTAGGAACAGTGGGTTAACTGGTCTAGGAACAGTGGGTTAACTGGTCTAGGAACAGTGGGTTGACTGGTCTAGGAACAGTGGGTTGACTGGTCTAGGAACAGTGGGTTAACTGGCCTAGGAACAGTGGGTTAACTGGCCTAGGAACAGTGGGTTAACTGGTCTAGGAACAGAGGGTTGACTGGTCTAGGAACAGTGGGTTAACTGGCCTAGGAACAGTGGGTTAACTGGCCTAGGAACAGTGGGTTAACTGGTCTAGGAACAGTGGGTTAACTGGTCTAGGAACAGTGGGTTAACTGGTCTAGGAACAGTGGGTTAACTGGTCTAGGAACAGTGGGTTAACTGGTCTAGGAACAGTGGGTTAACTGGTCTAGGAACAGTGGATTAACTGGTCTAGGAACAGTGGGTTAACTGGTCAAGGAACAGTGGGTTAACTGGTCTTGGAACAGTGGGTTAACTGGTCTAGGAACAGTGGGTTAACTGGTCTAGGAACAGTGGGTTAACTGGTCAAGGAACAGTGGGTTAACTGGTCAAGGAACAGTGGGTTAACTGGTCTTGGAACAGTGGGTTAACTGGTCTAGGAACAGTGGGTTAACTGGTCTAGGAACAGTGGGTTAACTGGTCTAGGAACAGTGGGTTAACTGGTCTAGGAACAGTGGGTTAACTGGTCTAGGAACAGTGGATTAACTGGTCTAGGAACAGTGGGTTAACTGGTCAAGGAACAGTGGGTTAACTGGTCTTGGAACAGTGGGTTAACTGGTCTAGGAACAGTGGGTTAACTGGTCTAGGAACAGTGGGTTAACTGGTCTAGGAAGAGTGGGTTAACTGGTCTAGGAACAGTGGGTTAACTGGTCTAGGAACAGTGGGTTAACTGGTCTAGGAACAGTGGGTTAACTGGTCTAGGAACAGTGGGTTAACTGGTCTAGGAACAGTGGGTTACCTACCTGTTCAGGGGCAGAACGACAGATTTGTACCTTGTCAACTCGGGGATTAGAACTAGTTACTAGTCCAACGCTCGAACCACTAGGCTACCCTGCCACCCTGGCAGAATAGGTCAACTGTTCTACTATGGGGGGGGGGGGGGGATAGTAGATTGACATTAGATATTCCTTACTCATCTGGAGGGAAAGTAAACGTAGACAACTGATCATCTTCAAAGTCCACATCAGAACTCGTTAAGAAAGACTGCACAAAGTTGCATGTCCTGTTCATGTGAATGACCATCATCCAAATGTGATTGTCGTTATGGTAGACAGCTGGGGCATATCATTCACTGGGGACGGGGGGACGGGGGCATGCAACGATGTGCTTTAGGACCATGCGGACACCTCCGAGCGGTTGAGTAATCAAATCAAATCAAATGTATTTATATAGCCCTTCGTACATCAGCTGGTATCTCAAAGTGCTGTACAGAAACCCAGCCTAAAACCCCAAACAGCAAGCAATGCAGGTGTAGAAGCACGGTGGCTCGGAAAAACTCCCTAGAAAGGCCAAAACCTAGGAAGAAACCTAGAGAGGAACCAGGCTATGTGGGGTGGCCAGTCCTCTTCTGGCTGTGCCGGGAGGAGATTATAACAGAACATGGCCAAGTAGGCTGTTTGGAGTGTTTATCAAACTGGATTAAAAAATATAAGTTAAGTCCCCCCCCCACTTCTAAAACCAAAGTAATATCTCAGACTGGTTAATAAAAAATAAAAAAATAAAGATTAAGATGGACAAAAGAATACAGATACTGGACAGAGGAACTCTGCCTAGAAGGACAGAGTCGACTCTTCACTGCTGACGTTGAGACTGGTGTTTTGCGGGTACTTTTTAAATGAAGCTGTCAGTTGAGGACTTGTGTTTAGTTTGAGAAACTGAAGCCTCACTCTGATGTACTTGTCCTCTTGCTCAGATGTGCACTGTGGCCTCCCACTCTTCTTTCTATTCTGGTTAGAGACAGTTTGCGCTGTTCTGTGAAGGGAGTAGTACACAGCGTTGTATGAGATTTTAAGTTTTTTGGCAATGTCTTGCATGGAATAGCCTTCATTTCTCAGAATAAGAATAGACTGACGAGTTTCAGAAGAAAGTTCTTTGTTTCTGGCCATTTTGAGGCTGTAATCGAACCCAGAAATGCTGATGGTCCAGTTACTCAACTAGCCTAAAAGCCAGTTTTATGGCTTCTTTAATCGGAACAACAGTTTCAGCTGTGCTAACATAATTTCAAAAGGGTTTTCTAATGATAAACTTGGATTAGGTAACACAACGTGCCATTGGCACAAGGGAGTGATGTTTGCTGATAATGGGCCTCTGTACGCCTATGTAGATATTCCATTAAAAATCAGCCATTTCCAGCTATAATAGTAATTTACAACATTAACAATGTCTACACTGTATTTCTGAACCATTTTATGTTATTTTAATGGTGAAAAAATTTGATTTAGTTCAAAAACAAGGACATTCCAAGTGACCCCAAACTTCTGAACGGTAGTTAGTGTATATATATATATATATTATATACCCACATAGAATCCCTGTAGGCACACACACTATACACACTCCAGGCAATCAGGAGCTGCGGGACAAGCTGGTCCTCTGGTGGGATGCCAGAAGAGAGAAAGTAGGAGAAAAACACAGTTGTGACTATAGAGATGGATTAGGTAACAGGTAACTGCCAAAATAATGGAAACACGAGTAAATGAGGGATACAAAGTATATTGAAAGCAGGTGCTTCCACACAGGTGTGGTTCCTGAGTTAATTAAGCAATTAACATCCCATCATGCTTAGGGTCATGTATAAAATGCTTGGCAGGACATTATTTTGGCTACCCTGGCTATGCCCCTATAAGATGACAATGGCCCCATCCACAGGGCATGAATGGTCACGGTATGGTTTTATGAGCATGAAAACGATGTAATCCATATGCCATGGCCGTCTCGATTTGGTTGGATCTGCTGACTGAACACTTATGGGAGATTCTGGAGCAGCTGAGACTGCGTTTTCCACCACCATTAACAAAACACCAAATGATGGAATTTGTCCTGGAAGAAATGGTGTCACATCCCTCCTGTAGAGATCCAGACACTTAGAATCTATGACAAGGTGCATTGAAGCTGTTCTGACTAGTGGTGGGCCAACGACCTATTAAGGCACTATATGCTGGTGTTTCCTTTATTTTGACAGTTACCTATATGTGTTGCTATAGGTTTGTCAATGGTGGTCCATGGTGTGTGTGTGTGTGTGTGTGTGTGTGTGTGTGTGTGTGTGTGTGTGTGTGTGTGTGTGTGTGTGTGTGTGTGTGTGTGTGTGTGTGTGTGTGTGTGTGTGTGTGTGTGTGTGTGTGTGTATTTCTGAAACCCTGGCGTTAGTGGTGTCGTCCACAGTGTCTGGTCCTATATCTCCTTGTTGACTGAGAGCAGGGCGGACAGGTAGCCGTCCGGCCCACCCGTACAGCAGCTCATCTGGCATCTCAGAGTCCGCAGACAGATGAACCAACCTGGGTTAGGTGATAAATGTTTTTTTTTTAAAGAAACACACACACACACACACACACACGCACACGCACACGCACACACGCACACGCACACACACATTTCAGTAATAAATGCACCACTGACAATTCTACAGAAACAAAGGAGGGTAAAAACAGCCCCCCTCCCTTCTGCCTTATTAGATTACATCCCTCACACAACCCAACATTAAACCAGCCTCAGACCATGGGAAAGACCATATAAACAGTCGATTTAGGGACAATTGACATGTTGGATAGTGTTGGGATTATCTGAATGGTGATTCAGAACGCAGTGCAGCTGATGAAAAGGGGGGAGCAAAGGAGACCGCATCGAAGAGGGAAAGAGTGAGAAAAGCTAGAGACAGTATTGGAGAGAGAAAGAGAGAGAAAAGCTAGAGACAGTATTGGAGAGAGAAAGAGAGAAAAGCTAGAGACAGTATTGGAGAGAGAAAGAGTGAGAAAAGCTAGAGACAGTATTGGAGAGAGAAAGAGAGTGAGAAAAGCTAGAGACAGTATTGGAGAGAGAAAGAGAGTGAGAAAAGCTAGAGACAGTATTGGAGAGAGAAAGAGAGAGAGAAAAGCTAGAGACAGTATTGGAGAGAGGAAGAGAGAGAGAAAAGCTAGAGACAGTATTGGAGAGAGAAAGAGAGAGAAAAGCTAGAGACAGTATTGGAGAGAGAAAGAGAGAGAGAAGCTAGAGACAGTATTGGAGAGAGGAAGAGAGAGAGAAAAGCTAGAGACAGTATTGGAGAGAGAAAAGCTAGAGACAGTATTGGAGAGAGAAAGAGAGAGAAAAGCTAGAAACAGTATTGGAGAGAGAAAAGCTAGAGACAGTATTGGAGAGAGAAAGAGAGAGAGAAAAGCTAGAGACAGTATTGGAGAGAGAAAGAGAGAGAGAAAAGCTAGAGACAGTATTGGAGAGAGAAAGAGAGAGAGAAAAGCTAGAGACAGTATTGGAGAGAGGAAGAGAGAGAGAAAAGCTAGAGACAGTATTGGAGAGAGGAAGAGAGAGAGAAAAGCTAGAGACAGTATTGGAGAGAGAGAGAGAGAGAGAGAAAAGCTAGAGACAGTATTGGAGAGAGAAAGAGAGAGAGAGAGAAAAGCTAGAGACAGTATTGGAGAGAGAAAGAGAGAGAGAGAGAAAAAGCTAGAGACAGTATTGGAGAGAGAAAAGCTAGAGACAGTATTGGAGAGAGAAAGAGAGAGAGAAAAGCTAGAGACAGTATTGGAGAGAGAAAGAGAGAGAGAAAAGCTAGAGACAGTATTGGAGAGAGAAAGAGAGAGAGAAAAGCTAGAGACAGTATTGGAGAGAGAAAGAGAGAGAGAAAAGCTAGAGACAGTATTGGAGAGAGAAAGAGAGAGAGAGAGAAAAGCTAGAGACAGTATTGGAGAGAGAAAGAGAGAGAGAAAAGCTAGAGACAGTATTGGAGAGAGAAAGAGAGAGAGAAAAGCTAGAGACAGTATTGGAGAGAGAAAGAGAGAGAGAAAAGCTTGAGACAGTATTGGAGAGAGAAAGAGAGAGAGAAAAGCTAGAGACAGTATTGGAGAGAGAAAGAGAGAGAGAAAAGCTAGAGACATTATTGGAGAGAGAAAGAGAGAGAGAAAAGCTAGAGACAGTATTGGAGAGAGAAAAGCTAGAGACAGTATTGGAGAGAGAAAGAGAGAGAGAAAAGCTAGAGACAGTATTGGAGAGAGAAAGAGAGAGAGAAAAGCTAGAGACAGAATTGGAGAGAGAAAGAGAGAGAGAAAAGCTAGAGACAGTATTGGAGAGAGGAAGAGAGAGAGAAAAGCTAGAGACAGTATTGGAGAGAGGAAGAGAGAGAGAAAAGCTAGAGACAGTATTGGAGAGAGAAAGAGAGAGAAAAGCTAGAGACAGTATTGGAGAGAGAAAGAGAGAGAAAAGCTAGAGACAGTATTGGAGAGAGAAAGAGAGAGAAAAAGCTAGAGACAGTATTGGAGAGAGAAAGAGAGAGAAAAGCTAGAGACAGTATTGGAGAGAGAAAGAGAGAGAAAAGCTAGAGACAGTATTGGAGAGAGAAAGAGAGAGAAAAGCTAGAGACAGTATTGGAGAGAGGGAGAGAGAGAAAAGCTAGAGACAGTATTGGAGAGAGAAAGAGAGAGAAAAGCTAGAGACAGTATTGAGAAAGAGAGAAAGAGACAGTATTGGAGAGAGAAAAGCTAGAGACAGTATTGGAGAGAGAGAGAGAGAAAAGCTAGAGACAGTATTGGAGAGAGAAAGAGAGAGAAAAAGCTAGAGACAGTATTGGAGAGAGAAAGAGAGAGAGAAAAGCTAGAGACAGTATTGGAGAGAGAAAGAGAGAAAAAGCTAGAGACAGTATTGGAGAGAGAAAGAGAGAGACAGTATTGGAAAGCTAGAGACAGTATTGGAGAGAGAAAGAGAGAGAGAAAAGCTAAACAGCTAGAGACAGTATTGGAGAGAGAAAGAGAGAGAAAAGCTAGAGACAGTATTGGAGAGAGAAAGAGAGAAAAGCTAGAGACAGTATTGGAGAGAGAAAGAGAGAGAGAAAAGCTAGAGACAGTATTGGAGAGAGAAAGAGAGAGAAAAAGCTAGAGACAGTATTGGAGAGAGAAAGAGAGAGAAAAAGCTAGAGACAGTATTGGAGAGAGAAAGACAGTAGAGAGAAAAGCTAGAGACAGTATTGGAGAGAGAAAAGAGCTAGAGACAGTATTGGAGAGAGAAAAGCTAGAGACAGTAGTTTGGAGAGAGAAAGCTAGAGACAGTATTGGAGAGAAGAGCTAGAGACAGTATTGGAGAGAGAGGAGAAAAGCTAGAGACAGTATTGGAGAGAGAAAGAGAGAGAAAAGCTAGAGACAGTATTGGAGAGAGAAAAGAGAGAGAAAAGCTAGAGACAGTATTGGAGAGAGAAAGAGAGAGAGAAAAGCTAGAGACAGTATTGGAGAGAGAGAAGAGAGAGAGAAAAGCTAGAGACAGTATTGGAGAGAGAGAAAGAGAGAGAAAAGCTAGAGACAGTATTGGAGAGAGAAGAGAGAAAAGCTAGAGACAGTATTGGAGAGAGAAGCTAGAGACAGTATTGGAGAGAGAAAGAGAGAGAAAGCTAGAGACAGAATTGGAGAGAAAGAGAGAAGAAAGCTAGAGACAGTATTGGAGAGAGAAAGAGAGAGAGAAAAACGCTAAGAGACAGTATTGGAGAGAGAAAGAGAAGAAAAAGCTAGAGACAGTATTGAGAGAGAGAAGAAGAGAGAGAGAAAAGGAGAGAGACAGTATTGGAGAGAGAGAAAGAGAGAGAGAAAAGCTAGAGACAGTATTGGAGAGAGAAAGAGAGAGAAAAGCTAGAGACAGTAGGAGAGAGAAAGAGAGAGAAAGCTAGAGACAGTATTGGAGAGAGAGAAAGAGAGAGAGAAAAAAGCTAGAGACAGTATTGGAGAGAGAAAGAGAGAGAGAAAAGCTAGAGACAGTATTGGAGAGAGTAAAGGAGAGAAAAAGCTAGAGACAGTATTGGAGAGAGAAAAAAGAGAGTATTGGAGAAAAGCTAGAGACAGTATTGGAGAGAGAAAGAGAGAGAGAAAAGCTAGAGACAGTATTGGAGAGAGAAAGAGAGACAGAAAAAGCTAGAGACAGTATTGGAGAGAAAAGAGAGAGAGAAAAGCTAGAGACAGTATTGGAGAGAGAAAGAGAGAGAGAAAAGCTAGAGACAGTATTGGAGAGAAAGAAAGAAGAAGCTAGAGACAGTATTGGAGAGAGAAGAGAAAAGCTAGAGACAGTATTGGAGAGAGAAAGAGAGAGAGAGAAAAGCTAGAGACAGTATTGGAGAGAGAAGAGAAAAGCTAGAGACAGTAAAGAGAAAAAGCTAGAGACAGTATTGGGAGAAGAGAGAAAGCTAGAGAGAGAGAGAAAGAGAGAAAAAGCTAGAGACAGTATTGGAGAGAGAAAGAGAGAAAAGCTAGAGACAGTATTGGAGCTAGAGACAGTATTGGAGAGAAAGAAAGAGAAAAGAGAAAGTTGGAGAGAGAGAAAGTGAGAGAAAAGCCAAGACAGTATTGGAGAGAGAAAGAGAGAGAGAAAAGCTAGAGACAGTATTGGAGAGAGAAAAGAGAGAGAGAAAAGCTAGAGACAGTATTGAGAGAGAAAGAGAGAGAGAAAAAGCTAGAGACAGTATTGGAGAGAGAAAGAAGAGAGAAAAGCTAGAACAGTATTGGAGAGAGAAGAGAAAAAGCTAGAGACAGTATTGGAGAGAGGAAGAGAGAGAGAAAAGCTAGAGACAGTATTGGAGAGAGAAAGAGAGAGAAAAAGCTAGAGACAGTATTGGAGAGAGAAAGAGAGAGCTAGAACAGTATTGGAGAGAGAAAGAGAGAAAAGCTAGAGACAGTATTGGAGAGAGAAAGAGCTAGAGACAGTATTGGAGAGAGAAAGAGAGACAGTATTGAAAAGCTAGAGACAGTATTGGAGAGAGAAAGAGAGAGAGAAAAAGCTAGAGACAGTATTGGAGAGAGAAGGAGAGAAAAGCTAGAGACAGTATTGGAGAAAAGAGAGAGAAAAGCTAGAGACAGTATTGGAGAGAGAAGAGAAAAAAGCTAGAGACAAGAGTATTGGAGAGAAAAGCTAGAGACAGTATTGGAGAAAAGAGGAAGAGCTAGAGGAGAAGGGAGAGAAAAGCTAGAGACAGTATTGGAGAGAGAAAGAGAGAAAAGAGAGAGATTGGAAAAGCTAGAGACAGTATTGGAGAGAGAAAGAGAGAGAGAGAGAAAAAGCTAGAGACAGTATTGGAGAGAGAAGAGAGAGAGAGAGAAAAAGCTAGAGACAGTATTGGAGAGAGAAAGGAAGAGAGAGACAGTATTGGAGAAAGAAAAGCTAGAGACAGTATTGGAGAGAGAAAGAGAGAAAAGCTAGAGACCAGTATTGGAGAGAGAAAAGCTAGAGACAGTATTGGAGAGAGAAAGAGAGAGAGAAAAGCTAGAGACAGTATTGGAGAGAGAAAGAGAGAGAAAAAGCTAGAGACAGTATTGGAGAGAGAAAGAGAGAAAAGCTAGAGACAGTATTGGAGAGAGAAAGAGAGAGAGAAAAGCTAGAGACAGTATTGGAGAGAGAAAGAGAGAGAAAAGCTAGAACAGTATTGGAGAGAAGAAAGAAAAGCTAGAGACAGTATTGGAGAGAGAAGAGAGAGAGAGAAAAGCTAGAGACAGTATTGGAGAGAGAAAAAGCTAGAGACAGTATTGGAGAAAAAGCTAGAGACAGTATTGGAGAGAGAAAAAAGCTAAAGACTAGAGACAGAGAAAGAGAGAGAAAAGCTAGAGACAGTATTGGAGAAAGAGAAAAAGCTAGAGACAGTATTGGAAAAGCTAGAGACAGTATTGGAGAGAGAAAGAGAGAGAGAAAAGCTAGAGACAGTATTGGAGAGAGAAAGAGAAAAAGCTAGAGACAGTATTGGAGAGAGGAAGAGAGAGAGAAAAGCTAGAGACAGTATTGGAGAGAGAAAGAGAGAGAAAAAGCTAGGAGACAGTATTGGAGAGAGAAAGAGAGAGAGAAAAGCTAGAGACAGTATTGGAGAGAGGAAGAGAGAGAAAAGCTAGAGACAGTATTGGAGAGAGAAAGAGAGGAGAAAAGCTAGAGACAGTATTGGAGAGAAAGAGAGTGAGAAAAAGCTAGAGACAGTATTGGAGAGAAAGAAGAGAGAGAAAAGCTAGAGACAGTATTGGAGAGAGGGAAGAGAAAGCTAGAGACAGTATTGGAGAGAGAAAGAGAGAGAAAAGCTAGAGACAGTATTGGAGAGAGAAAGAGAGAAAAGCTAGAGACAGTATTGGAGAGAAGAAGAAAAAGCTAGAGACAGTATTGGAGAGAAAGAGAGAGTGAGAGAGAAAAGCTAGAGACAGTATTGGGAGAGAGGGAAAGCTGGAGAGAAAAGCTAGAGACAGTATTGGAGAGAGAAAGAGAGAGAAAAGCTAGAGACAGTATTGGAGAGAAAGAAGAGAAGCTAGAGAAAAGCTTGGAGAGTATTGGAGAGAGAAGAGAAAGCTAGAGAGACAGTATTGGAGAGAGGAAGAGAGAGAGAAAGCTAGAGACAGTATTGGAGAGAGGAAGAGAGAGAGAAAAAGCTAGAGACAGTATTGGAGAGAGGAAAGAGAGAGAAAAGCTGAGACAGTATTGGAGAGAGAAAGAGAGAGAAAAGAAAAGCTAGAGACAGTATTGGAGAGAAAAAGCTAGAGACAGTATTGGAGAGAGAAAGAGAGAAAAAGCTAGAGACAGTATTGGAGAGAGGAAGAGAGAGAAAAGCTAGAGACAGTATTGGAGAGAGAAAGAGAGAGAGAAAAGCTAGAGACAGTATTGGAGAGAAAGAGAAGAAAAAGCTGAGACAGTATTGGAGAGAGAAGCTAGAGACAGTATTGGAGAGGAAGAAGAGAGAAAAGCTAGACAGTATTGGAGAGAGGAAAGAGAGAGAAAAGCTAGAGACAGTATTGGAGAGAGAAAGAGAGAGAAAAGCTAGAGACAGTATTGGAGAGAGGAAGAAAGAGAGAGAGAGATTGAGAGAGAGCTAGAGAGACAGTATTGGAGAGAGAAAGCTGGAGACAGTATTGGAGAGAGAAAGAGAGAGAAAAGCTAGAGACAGTATTGGAGAGAGAAAGAGAGAAGCTAGAGACAGTATTGGAGAGAGAAAAGCTAGAGACAGTATTGGAGAGAGAAAGAGAGAGAGAAAGCTAGAGACAGTATTGGAGAGAGAAAGAGAGAGAGAAAAGCTAGAGACAGTATTGGAGAGAAAAAGAGAGAAAAGCTAGAGACAGTATTGGAGAGAGAGAAAAGCTAGAGACAGTATTGGAGAGAGAAAGAGAGAGAGAGACAGTAGCTAGGAAGAGAGAAAGAGCTAGAGACAGTATTGGAGAGAGAAAGAGAGAGAGAAAAGCTAGAGACAGTATTGGAGAGAGAAGAGAGAGAGAAAAGCTAGAGACAGAATTGGAGAGAGAAGCTAGAGAGAGAGAAGAGAGAGAGAAAAGCTAGAGACAGTATTGGAGAGAAAAGAGAGAGAGAGAAAAGCTAGAGACAGTATTGGAGAGAGGAAGAGAAAAGCTAGAGACAGTATTGGAGAGAAAAGCTAGAGACAGTATTGAGAGAAAGAGAGAGAAAAGCTAGAGACAGTATTGGAGAGAGAAAGAAGAGAGAAAGCTAGAGACAGTATTGGAGAGAGAAAGAGAGAAAAAGCAGAACAGTATTGGAGAGAAAAGAGTGAGAAAAGCTAGAGACAGTATTGGAGAGAGAAAGAGAGAGAAAAGCTAGAGACAGTATTGAGAGAAAGAAAGAGAGAGAGAAAAGCTAGAGACAGTATTGGAGAGAGAAAGAGAGAGAGAAAGAGACAAATTGGAGAGACTAGAGACAGTATTGGATTGGAAGAGAGAGAGAGAAAAAGCTAGAGACAGTATTGGAGAGAGAAAGAGAGAAAAGCTAGAGACAGTATTGGAGAGAGAAAGAGAGAGAACAGCTAGAGACAGTATTGGAGAGAGAAAGAGAGAGAAAAGCTAGAGACAGTATTGGAGAGAGGAAGAGAGAGAAAAAGCTAGAGACAGTATTGGAGAGGAAGAGAGAGAGAAAGCTAGAGACAGTATTGGAGAGAGAAAGAGAGTGAGAAAAACTAGAGAGTATTGGAGAGAGAAAAGCTAGAGACAGTATTGGAGAAGAAAGAGAGAAAGAGAGACAGTATTGGAGAGAGAGAGAAAAGCTAGAGACAGTATTGGAGAGAGAAAGAGAGACAGTATTGGAGAGAAAAAGCTAGAGACAGTATTGGAGAGAGAAAGAGAGAAAAGAGAGACAGTATTGGAAAGAAAGAGAAAAGCTAGAGACAGTATTGGAGAGAGAAAAAAAGCTAGAGACAGTATTGGAGAGAGAAAGAGAGAGAGAAAAGCTAGAGACAGTATTGGAGAGAGAAAGAGAGAAAAAAGCTAGAGACAGTATTGGAGAGAGAAAGAGAGAGAGAAAAAGCTAGAGACAGT